>NW_026632545.1:0-1080 GCF_030028575.1 Malurus melanocephalus
GCCCGGAGCCCCCGCGGGGCCGATCCCGGTGCCGCTCCCGGTGCTAGTCCCGTGCCGGTGCCGGTGCTGATGCCGATGCCGATCCCGGTTCCAGTTCCGGTGCCGGTCCCGCTCCCGGTGCTGCTGCGGGTTCCGGTGCCGCTCCCGTTCCCGGGTGACGAACCCGGTGCTGCTGCCGGTTCCGGTGCCGCTCCCGTTCCCGGGTGACGAACCCGGTGCTGATCCCGGAGTCCCCGCGGTGCCGGTCCCGGTGCCGATCCCGGTGCTGGAGCCGATCCCGGTCCTGGAGCCGCTCCCGGTGCCGCTCCCGGTGCCGGTATCTCCCCGCCGCTAGAAGCCGAGCGCGGCTCCGGGGGGCAGCGGGCAGCCCGATCCCGCGTGGTCCCGCACGGAGCCGCGGAGCCGCCGCACCTGAGCCCGCAGCCCCGCCGCCGTGGCCGCCAGCGCCGCGTTCTGCGCTCGGAGCCCCCGCACCCGCTGCTCCAGGCGGGCGATCCGCTCCAGCTTCCGCCGCCGGCACCGGCTCGCCGCCAGCCGGTTCCGCAGCCGCCGCCGCTCCGCCTGCAGCCGCTCCGGTGAATCCGGGCCCGGCTCCGCCGCCTCCGCCTCCGCTCCGGGGACCCCCGGGAAGGGCCCCCCCATCCCCGCCGCCGCCGTTGCCGTCAGCGCCGGCGGCTCCGGGAGCGCCACGTTGGGCGGCCCCGGTTGATGGAGCTCGTCCAGCGCTTGAGCGAAGCTGCCGGTGAAACCGTCGCGCTCGCCGGGAGCCGGGTAGAAGAAGCCGCCGGTACCGGCGCCGCTCCCGAAAAAGGCGCCGTCGGGGCAGGGCGCCGGTTTGAGTCCGCGGAAAGGCTCCTGGGGAGGGCCCGGTTGCAGCGGCCCCGGTAAGGAGCCGTAGTCGGGCTCGGGGCGGCAGAAACCGCCCGGGAAGGGCGCGGGCCGGTAGAACGGCGGCTCCATCCGCACCGGCAGCGGCGGGACTCGAACCCGCGGCCCCGCAATGCCCGACCCTTTATAGCCGCGCGCGGCGGAAACGCGGCGCCATTGGCTGCGGGGCGCGGGGGACACGCCCCCTTTGGG
>NW_026632546.1:0-1087 GCF_030028575.1 Malurus melanocephalus
AAAAATAACATCCCCGATTTCCATGGGAGCCCGGAATCCCCGCCCCGCCCGCGCTCCGGGCCCCGCGGCTGCGATTTAACCGGGATTTAGCCGGGATTGCATTCCCGGGGTTTTTTCACTTGTGGAATAGTTTTTTTTTTCTTTTTTATCTGGGATTTAATTCTGTTTTTTTTTCATTTTGGAAAGGGTGGGAATGGAGGTTTATCCAAGATTTAATTCCCAGGGTTTTCAGTCCTGCCAAGGGTGGGAATGGTTTTTTTTTTTTTTCTGGGATTTAATTCTGTTTTTTTTCAGTTATGGAAAGGGTGGGAATTGGGGTTTTCCTGGCATTTAATTCCATGTTTTTGCAGTTGTGGAAAGGGTGAGAATGGTTCTTTTTCTGGGATTTAATTCCCGTTATTTTCATTTTTTGAAAGAGTGGGACTGGGGGTTTTTCTGGGCTTTCATTCCTTGTTTTTTCCAGTTGTGGAAAGAGTGGGAATGGGAGTTTATTTAGGATTTAATTTTGTTTTATTCACTTTTGGAAAGGGTGGGAATGGGGATTTATCCAGGATTGCATTCCCGGGGTTTTCAGTCCTGCCAAGGGTGGGAATGGGGTTTTTCTGGGATTTATTTCTGTTTTTTGCAGTTTTTGAAAGAGTGGGAATGGTTTTTTTATCTGGAATTTATCCAGGATTGCATTCCCAGGGTTTTTAGTGCTGCCAAGGGTGGGAATGGGTTTTTTTCTGGGATTTCATTCCCTGCTTTTTCCAGTTACGCAAAGAGTGGAAATGGGAATTTATCCAGGATCTCATCCCTTGTTTTTTCCAGTTGTGTGAAAGCTGGGAATGGGGGTTTATCCAGGATTTAATTCCATGTTTTTGCAGTTATGGAAAGAGTTGGAATGGGGATTTATCCAGGATTTAATTCCCAGGGTTTTCAGTCCTGCCAAGGGTGGGAATGGGGATTTATTGGGATTTATCCAGGATTTAATTTCCTGTTTTTTCCAGTTACACAAAAGAGTGGGAATGGGAATTTATCCAGGATTGCATTCCCGGGGTTTTTAGTGCTGCCAAGAGTGGGAATGGTTTTTTTTTTTTTTTTTTGG
>NW_026632547.1:0-1141 GCF_030028575.1 Malurus melanocephalus
GGGAGAGCCACGGAAGCCACGGGGAGGGATAAGAGGCCCCTGAGATGGCTACAGGGAGGGCTGAGAGATCTGGGGTCATTCCCAGGGAGGTTTTGAAGGATTCCAGTCATTGCCAGGGCAGTGCCCGAGCGGACACGCTCTGCCCCACGCCCACTTCTGCGGCCCACGAGGAACCAGGTGACAATCTCGTACTGTGCTGGCAACCTGCGTCCACCACAGGCTGTTCGTTCTCCAGTCTTGCCGGTTTGCTCTTCCAGTACTGGGCCAGTTTCTGCCCATCCAGGGTGTCCCCCTCAAAGTGCCCCACATCACTGTCCAAGTGCACGAATTGCTCCTGGTTGCAGATTTGTCTCTCAAAGTATCTCACCCACTCAGTGCCGTTAATAAAATGGCACTGGCCGGTCCCATCCTCTGGAAGACCCTTTGTGTGCAGACAGGTCAGGGGTGCCTCCCCAGGAGCCCCCAGGGCCCTCCAGCACCCCCAGAGCTCCGGGAGCCACCGCGGATCCCCACTCTGCACCCCCTGTGCCCCACAGCCGCCATGGTACCCTCCTGCCTGCAGTCCCCATTCCTCTTTTCCACCCTTCTCCCTATTTCCCCTTTCACATCCTATCCCCTTCCTATTTCCAGCCACTTCCTAAATGAAATGGGGGTCCCATTCTCCACTCTTCCCCCTTTCCCACCCTTTTTCACACAATGCACCAATCCCCAGCCCCGTCCTGCTCAGTTATGGGGTCCCACCCTCCACTGTTCCTCACTTTCCCCCTCTCCCACCCCTTTCTCACCTTCCCCCAGTCCTCACACACTTCCCACTCTTCCTTTTGGAGGGTCCCCTTCTTTCTTCCTCTTAATTTACGGGTTCCAACCCCCATTTTTTTTTTCTTTCCCCCTTTCCCATCGTGTCCCGCCCCCCGCTCAGTCGAGAGCTCGGCGCCCGCAGCCGGGGGTGTTCCCAGCCCCACCAGTGTCCCCAGTACGGCCCCAGCTGCCGCCACTCGCCCCATGGCCWGCGCCGGGCAGGTGCCGCAGCCCCAAAGCAGCCGCTGGACTGGGAGCTCCAGTCCGGACCAGTGCGGGCTCTGTGGCCCGGGTTCCAGGGGATCTTCCTGGCAACTGATGAGTCACCAGCGGCGAGCGCTCT
>NW_026632548.1:0-1115 GCF_030028575.1 Malurus melanocephalus
GTGGGGGAGGGAAATGCAGGGGGATGGCGGTGCCGGGAATGGCTGTTCAGGGTCCCGGGGCCGGGAATGGCTGTTCAGGGTCCCGGGGTCGGGAATGGCCGTTCAGGGTCCCGGGGCCGGGAATGGTGGTTCAAGGTCCCGGGAATGGCCGTTCAGGGTCCTGGGGCTGGGAATGGCCATTCAGGGTCCCCATGTTGGGAATGGTGGTTCAAGGTCCCGGGAATGGCCGCTCAGGGTCCTGGGGCCGGGAATGGCTGTTCAGGGTCCTGGGGCCGGGAATGGCCGTTCAGGGTCCCCATGTCGGGAATGGCCGTTCAGGGTCCCCATGTCGGGATTGGCCGTTCAGGGCCCCGGGCCGGGAATGGCCATTCAGGGTCCTGGGGCTGGGAATGGCCGTTCAGGGTCCCAGGGTCAGGAATGGCCGTTCAGGGTCCCCATGTCGGGAATGGCCGTTCAGGGCCCCGGGCCGGGAATGGCCGTTCAGGGTCCCGGGCCCGGGAATGGCCATTCAGGGTCCCAGGGTCAGGAATGGCCGTTCAGGGTCCCGGGGCCGAGAATGGCCGTTCAGGGTCCTGGGGCTGGGAATGGCCGTTCAGGGTCCCCATGTTGGGAATGGCGGTTCAGGGTCCCGGGTCGGGAATGGCCGTTCAGGGTCCCGGGGCCGGGAATGGCTGTTCAGGGTCCCAGGAATGGCCGTTCAGGGTCCCGGGGCCGGGAATGGCTGCTCAGGGTCCCGGGGCCAGGGGTCCCACTCCCCCATCGCCGCCCCCCGGGAGCGCCCCCGGCCCGCGCTGCTCCGCTGCAGCCCCGCCCACAGCCCCGGCCCCGCCCCCAGAGCGGCCTCCGGCTCTGTGATTGGTCTTGGTTTTACCTGCTCGCCAGTGGCACCTTGAGCTGTTTGTGACGTATCCGGTCGCCGGGCAGATCTTGGCAGCGCAGGACGGGTGCGGGAGGGGGGATGGGGGTTGAAAGGGGGAACCCCTGGGAATTCCTGGGATCACCTTTGGGACCTCGCTGGGACCCCCTGGGGACAAAACAGGATCCCCCAGATCTCAGCTGGAGCCAAGATGAGCCCAGGCACTTCCAGTCACTCCCTGTATGATCCTGGTCACTTC
>NW_026632549.1:0-1132 GCF_030028575.1 Malurus melanocephalus
GGGGTTTGGGGACAGTCACACGGGTTTGGGGCTGCCGTCATGATCCAGGAGGAGAACGTGGACACCGTGTCCGGCCTGAGTGACCGCAAGGTGACCATGAGGGGACATTGGGGACAGTGAGGGGACAGTGGGGATGGCGGGGAGTGAGACACGAGAGGGGTTTGGGGACAATCACACGGGTTTGGGGACAATCACAGGGGTTTGGGGACAATCACACGGGTCTGGGGACAATCACAGGGGGTTGGGGACAATCACAGAGATTCGGGGACAATCACCGGGGTTTGGGGACAATCACAGGGATTTGGGGACTCCTTTAGGGGTTGTCAGGGGTTCTTTCGAGGTGCTGATTGGATTTTTTGGGGTCCTGATTGGGTTTTTGGGGTATTTTTTTTGTTGGGTTTTTGGGTATTTTGTTGGGTATTTTTTGTATTTTTTTGGGTATTTTGTTGGGTTTTTGTTGGGTAGTTTTTTGTTCTAACGGTTTTTTGGGGTATTTTTGGGGTGATTTTGTGTGTTTTTGGTGCAGTTCCAGCGGCCCCAGGAGCAGTACCCCCCTCTCAATTTCGGCACGGTGCCCGTGGGATTTTTTCGGTTTCAATGAGTTTTTTTTGGGTTCCAATGAGGTTTTTTTTGTTTTCTGACTGATCTTTTTTGGCTCTGATGGATTTCTGTGTGTTCTGATGGTATTTTTGGGGTGATTTTGTGTGTTTTTGGTGCAGTTCCAGCGGCCCCAGGAGCAGTACCCCTCTCTCAAGTTGGGCACGGTGTCAGTCCCTGGGTGCCCATGGGTTTTTTTGGGTTCCAATGAGGATTTTTTGTTTTCTGACGGATTTTTTTTTTGTTCGAACGGTTTTTTGGGGTATTTTTGGGGTGATTTTGTGTGTTTTTGGTGCAGTTCCAGCGGCCCCAGGAGCAGCACCCCCCTCTCAAGTTGGGCACGGTGCCAGTCCCTGGGTTCCAATGAGGATTTTTTGGGTTCCAATGAGGATTTTGTGTGTCCTGACAGATTTTTTCGATTCTGATGTATTTTTTTTTGATTCTGACGGTATTTTTGGGGTGATTTTGTGTGTTTTTGGTGCAGTTCCAGCGGCCCCAGGAGCAGTACCCCCCTCTCAAGTTCGGCACGGTGCCA
>NW_026632550.1:0-1022 GCF_030028575.1 Malurus melanocephalus
ACTGCCCTCAGGGGCACAGGGCCTTGTTTGGGTGGGGCAGCATCTGCATGGGAACAAGCTGGAAATGCAGCTGTGGCAGGGACATCGGGCACGGGCATGGATATGTGAGATGAGAGATCCAGTTCTGCCTGCCTGAAGTGCTTGGCTGCCCTTGTGAATGGGGAGAGATGTGCCTGTGGAGACAAGCCATGGGGAGTGGCACCGTGAACAGGATCGCCAGGGAACCTATCATGCACTGCTTGTGCCCGTGCTGGGGGCAGAGAATCCTTGGGGTGCTCAGTGGACTCAGGGCACGTGTTCCTGTCCCACTGTTACCATCTGTGGGAGCAACGGGGAGCGTGAGCCCGCGCTGTGCAGTGCTGCTGAGCCGGCAGCACGTTGGCTACGGCCAGGACGTTCTCTGTTTGCCCCCGAGCTGGGGCTGCAGGCACCTTGCCGCCCCTTGGCACAGGCTGTGCCACCCAGCAAAGCCCACAAGCCGGGAGGAGAGCCCGGGGGAGCATTTCTGAGATCGGGGGGCGGCCTGGAAATGCAGGGGGATGGCAGTGCCGGGAATGGCGGTTCAGGGTCCCGGGGCCGGGAATGGCCGTTCAGTGTCCCGGGATCAGGAATGGCCGTTCAGGGTCCCAGCGCCCCCGGCCCCAGCGCTGGAGCCATCGCGCTGCTCCGCTGCAGCCCCGCCCACAGCCCCGGCCCCGCCCCCAGAGCCGCATCTGGCACTATGATTGGCACGGCTTCTTCCTTTCCACCAATGGCAGCTTGTACTCCCCATTACATCATCGGTCGCCGGGCAGATCCCAGAGGCACAGGTTGAGAGTGAGGGGATAAAGGGGGAATCCCAGGGAATTCCGGGATCCCCTTAGGGACCTCGCTGGACTCCTGGAACCCCCAGGGAGCGGAACGGGATCCCCCTGGATCTCAGTAGGAGCCAGGATGGGCCCAGGAACTTCCAGTCACTCCCAGTATGATCCTGGTCACTTCCACTCACTCTCTGTAGGATCCCTGTCACTCCCAGTATGAGC
>NW_026632551.1:0-1020 GCF_030028575.1 Malurus melanocephalus
CAGGTGAGCTCCAGGTGCACCCAGGTGTGCTCAGGTGAGCTCAGGTGTGCCCAGGTGAGCTCAGGTGTGCCCCACGTGTGCCCAGGTGTGCTCAGGTGTATCCAGGTGTATCCCAGCTGAGACTTAAATCCCCTCAGGTGTGCTCAGGTGTGTCCCAGGTAACCCCAGGTGTGCCCAGGTGAGACCTGAATCCCCTCAGGTGAGCTCCAGGTGCATCCACGTGAGCTCAGGTGTGCTCAGGTGTGTCCCAGGTGTGCTCAGGTGAGCCCTGACCCCCTCAGGTGAGCTCCAGGTGCATCCAGGTGTGCCTCAGGTGTATCCAGGTAACCCCAGGTGTGTCCCAAGGCCCTCTCAGGTGTGTCCCCAGGTGTGCTCAGGTGTGTCCAGGTGAGCTCCAGGTGTGCTTGGTGAATCCCTGACTTCCTCAGGTGTGCTCAGGTGTCCCCCAGGTAACCCCAGGTGTATCCCAGGTGTTCCCAGGTGTGCTCAGGTGTGTCCAGGTGTGCTCAGGTGTGTCCAGGTGTGCTCAGGTGTGTCCAGAACCCTCCCAGGTGTGTCCCAGGTGTGTTCCAAGGCCCTTCCAGGTAATCCCAGGTGTACTCAGGTGTGCTCAGGTATATTTTCAGACCTCTCAGGTGTGCCCCAGGTGTGTCCTAAGGCCCTCCCAGGTAACCCCAGATGAGCTCAGGTGTGTCCCTGACCCCTTCAGGTGTGTCCCAGGTGTGCCAAGGTGTGCTCAGGTGTGCTCAGGTGTCCCCCAGGTAACCCCAGCTGTGTCCAGGTGAGCCCCAGATCCACTCAGTTAAGCTCCAGGTGCATCCAGGTGAGCTCAGGTGTTCTCAGGTGTGTCCCCAGGTGTGTCCAGGTGAGCTCCAGGTGCATCCAGGTGAGCTCAGGTGTGTTCCCAGATCCCCTCAGGTGTGCCCAGGTGTATCTCAGGTCTGTCCCAAGCCCTCCCAGGTGCATCCACGTGAGCTCAGGTGTGCTCAGGTGTGTCCCAGGTGTGCTCAGGTGAATCCC
>NW_026632552.1:0-1121 GCF_030028575.1 Malurus melanocephalus
GGGAGTGAAGCAAGATTATTTCTATACATCAAGAATATTCTCCAGAAGGAAAATACAACCTTCTGGAGATCAGGGCGTAGACTGGGATCGAACATCAGAGACCAGGGAATCACATCATCCACAACCTTCTGGAGATCAGTGCATAGGCTGGGATCAAACATCAGAGACCAGGGAATCATCACATCATCCACAACCTTCTGGAAACCAGGGAACCACCCCATCATCTCAACGTTCTGGAGATCAGTGCATAGATTGGAATCAAAACCCTCAGAGAACAGGGAATCACATCATCCACAACCTTCTGGAGATCAGGGACCATCACGTCATCTGCAACCCTGTGGAAATCAGTGCATGCACTGGGAACAAAGACCAGGAAATCATCCCATCATCTCAACCTTCTGGAGATCAGGGCATAGGCTGGGATCAAACATCAGAGACCAGGGAATCACATCATCTCAACCTTCTGGAAGCCAGGGAACCATCCCATCATCTCAACCTTCTGGAAACCAGGGAACCATCCCATCATCCACAACCTTCTGGAGATCAGGGCACAGACTGGAATCAAAACCATCCGAGACCAGGGAATCACATCATCCACAGCCTTCTGGAGATCAGGGAACTATTTCATCATCCACAACCTTCTGGAGATCAATGCATAGGCTGGGATCAAACATCAGAGACCAGGGAACCATCACATCATCTCAACTTTCTGGAAAACAGTGCATGTGCTGGGAACAAACATCAGAGACCTGGTAATCACATAATCTACAACCTTCTGGAGATCAGGGCATAGGCTGGGATCAAAACCCTCAAAGACCAGAGAATTATCCCATCATCCACAGCCTTCTGGAGATCAGTGCATGGATTGGGATCAGAGACCAGGGAATCACATCATGCACAACCTTTTGGAAATCAGGGAACCATCCCATCATCCACAATCTTCTGGAGATCAGAGCGTAGACTGGGATCAAACATCAGAGACCAGGGAATCACATCATCTCAACCTTCTGGAGACCAGGGAACCATCCCATCATCTCAACCTTCTGGACACCAGTGCCTGTGCTGGGATCAAACATCAGAGACCCTGAACAGTTTCCAGGGCCTTGGCTGTCCCTGCAGGC
>NW_026632553.1:0-1112 GCF_030028575.1 Malurus melanocephalus
TATTTTAATCCAGATGTTCAGCTCATCACATAATGAGATCCCACCAGAGGAACTGCCATGCCTCCCAGACAGACCAGTCCCCAAAATTGCACTGGGGAGAAGGAGGAGTTCCAGCAAGACTGAGAATCCCAGGGGAGCTCATGGTGACATCAATGTGGTGTTGGGAGTCCAGGCAGCTCCCACGTCCTTCTGGCACCCAACAGTTTGTAAAAGCTGAGATTTTTTATCTTTGAGCATTTGGAAATTTGGAAGGGTTTCGCCAAAGATGGGAATTTTGAAGGATTTCTCCAAAGATGAAGGGTTTTGCTAAAAATGGGAATTTGGAAGGGTTTGACAAAGATGGGAATTTTAAAGGATTTTGCCAAAGATGGGAATTTTGAAGGGTTTCACCAAAGATGGGAATTTGGAAATTTTGGAAGGTTTCACCAAAGATGGGAATTTTAAATGGTTTTGCCAAGGATGGGAATTTGGAAGGGTTTTGCCAAAGATGGGAATTGGGAAATTTTGGAGCGTTTCACCAAAGATGGGAATTTGGAAGGGTTTCACCAAAGATGGTGTCTTGGCCAAAGATGGGAATATTGAAGGGTTTCACCAGAGATGGGAATTTGGAGGAGTTTCACCAAAGATGGGAATTTGGAAGGATTTTCGCCAAAGATGGGAATTTTGAAGGGTTTCATCAAAGATGGGAATTTTAAAGAGTTTTGCCAAAGATGGGAATTTTGAAGGGTTTCATCAAAGATGGGAATTTTAAAGAGTTTTGCCAAAGACGGGAATTTTGAAGGATTTTACCAAAGATAGGAAATTTGGAAGGGTTTCGCCAGAGATGGAATTTGGGAGGGTTTCGACAAAAATAGGAATTTGGAAGGATTTTGTCAAAGATGGGAATTTGGAAATTTTGGAGCATTTCGCCAAGGATGGAAATTTGAAAGGTTTCACCAGAGATGGAATTTGGAAGGGTTTGACAGAGATGGGAATTTTAAAGGGTTTCATCAAAGATGGGAATTTTGGAAGGTTTTGCCAAAGATGAACGGTTTTGCCAAAGATGGGAATTTTAAAGGATTTCATCAAAGATAGGTATTTGGAAGGATTTCACCAAAGATGGGATGTGCTTC
>NW_026632554.1:0-1022 GCF_030028575.1 Malurus melanocephalus
AAAATGTCCCCAAAATCATCATAAAAACCCGAAAAACACCCAAAAAACCCCAAAATGAACAAAAATATTCCCAAAATCACCGAAAACCCCCCAAAATGAACAAAAATGCCCCCAAAATCATCCAAAAAACCCAAAAATGAACCCAAATGGCCCCAAAATCACCCAAAAATCCTAAAAAATGAAATAAAATGAACCAAAATCATCAAAAAAATCCCCAAAATGCCCCCAAAAATCACCCAAAACCCATAAAAATGAAGCAAAATATCCCCAAAATCATAAAAAAATAAAAATGAACAAAAATGTCCCCAAAATCATCGAAAAAACCCAAAATGAACCAAAAAATGGCCCTAAAATTATCAAAAACCTAAAAATGAACCAAAATATCCCCAAAATCAAAAAACCCAAAAAATGAACAAAAAGTCCCAAAAAATCACCCAAAAATCCAAAAATTGAACAAAAATATCCCCAAAATCACCAAAAAACCCAAAAGGAATGGAAAATGTCCCCAAAATCATCAAACCCCCCCAAAAATTGACAAAAATGTCCCAAAAATTACCCAAAACCCACAAAAATGAACCAAAATGTCCCAAAATCATAAAAAAATGAACCAAATTATCCCCAAAATCATAAAAAACCCCAAAATGAACAAAAAGTCCTGAAAAATCACCCAAAAGCCACAAAAATGAAGCAAAATGTCCCAAAATCATCAAAAAACCCCCAAATGAAACAAAATGTCCCCAAAATCACAAAAAACCCAAAAAATGAACAAAAATCACCCAAAAATCACCCAAAAAAACCCCAAAATGAATGAAAAATGTCCCCAAAATCATTAAAAAGCCAAAAATGAACCAAAATGGCCCCAAAATCATCAAAACCCCAAAAAAATGAATGAAAATGTCCCCAAAATCATAAAAAAACCAGAAAAATGAACAAAAATATCCCCAAAATCACCCAAAAATCCTAAAAAAATGAACCAAATTATCCCCAAAATCATCCAAAAAAACCCAAAATTAATAAAAATG
>NW_026632555.1:0-1102 GCF_030028575.1 Malurus melanocephalus
CCTCCTGGCCAGCGACCGCATCGCGCTGAACCGCAGCCTGCCCGACGTGAGGCTGGACGGGTGAGAGCCCGGGAATGCTGGGAATGGGATGGGATCCATGGGATGGGATCCATGGGATGGGATGGGATCCATGGGATGGGATGGGATCCATGGGATGCGGTGGGATGGGATGGGATGGGATGGGATGGGATGGGATGGGATGGGATGGGATGGGATCCATGGGATGGGATGGGATGGGGGGTTGGGAACTTCAATCCCATCCCATCCCATCCCGAGTTTTCCATCCCTGGATTTTCTGCTGGAAACGGCCATCCTGGAGGTTTTAATCAGAGCCAGCTCTAATTAGGAGCGATTGAGTAATCCTTGCCTGGGCAATGCCTAATTCCATTGCTGAGCATTTGCTCCGGTGAGGGGAGAAATCCTCAGCCTTTTCTGGGCTGTGAGTGCCGTTCCTCAGGGTGCTGGAGCATCCTAATGGGATTTCCTTTGGGAAATTTCCTCTGGAATTGGCTCCTGTGCATGTTCAGGGCTTGGGAACATCCAGAGCTGAGCAGAAACTTTGGGACTGCTGGAATAACTGCCAGGTTAAACACAGTTCTGGAGTTTTGTGGGGATTTTCCAAAGGAAAAACCCCTGGGATGAGATCCTGGGTGAGGGAAGGAGCAGTGCAGGGGTGATGATGGATATCTGGGAAAATTTCCTTTGTCTGGAAAATCCTTCCCTCAGATCCATGTTCCAGGATACAGCCTTGATGGAATTTTTAGGCGAGTCCATGATTTGTTATTCCCAAAATTCAGCCCTCAAGGGAGGGAAAATTGCTTTATTTTGGGATATTTGCACCTGACCCATTTGCCCTGCACCAGGATGTGTTGGATTTAGGGTTTTTCCAGCTCTGAGTTGTGGTGGATATAAAATTCCTTCTCAGATGGTGGGGAATGGATTTCCCAGGAAAGCTGAGTGCCCCTGGATCCCTGGGAGTGTCCACGGCCGGGGGGAGCACCCTGGGACAGTGGGATGTGCCCCTGCCAGGGCTGGATGAGCTTTGAGGTCTTTTCCATCCCAACCCAGCCTGGAATTCTCTGATTCCATGGAAAAGGGACAG
>NW_026632556.1:0-1084 GCF_030028575.1 Malurus melanocephalus
TATTTTTTTCCCACCTGTCCTTTTCTTTTTAATCCAACCTTCAAACTGGACCCGAAGTGGTTTGTTTATAACCCTGCCAGGACCTTGGAGTGTCAGCAGCAGGTTTTTGGGGAGTGGGATGCTCACAGAGGGCACAGGGCTTGGGGACATCGAGGGACAAGGCTCAGGGACATCARGGCACAGGGTTTGGGTTAAAACCCAAATTCCTGCCTGGTTTTGCTGGTTCTCATCTCGACTTTTTCTACAATTTCCCAGTGAGAGGAAACATTTCCATAATGGGTCCCTGGGGAATGGATGGAAAAGGAGCCCAAACATCCCTGATCATCCCGCTGTGCCACAATTATCTGCTGCTTTCCTTCTCCTGAGGAAAATTGAACCATCAATGGGATCAGGGAGCTCCGGTGCCTCTCCCCTCCCTGGATCACCCCGTGCCACCCCAGTAATTTTTCCTAATTGCCCGGGAGGTGAATGAACCTAAAAGGAAATGTGGAATCCATGTGGAAATGTGGAAGTGTGGAGGAGAGGGGAAGGAGATGGGGAGTGCCCAAAGGCCTCTCTCCAGYGAGGAGAACACAAATCCTTTCATGTGGTGCTGGGGAAAGGAGGGAAAGTCTGGGTTATTCCAGGGGGACAATCCTCCAGAGGTGGAGGAGCTTTATGGCCCTGCTCCTTCCCGGGAGGTGAAAGTGTGGCTGCCAGCCCCAGGTGTCCCCATCCCTGTCCCCTGTGTCACCCCAAAATCCTCGAAATTTCAGATCCCTGCAGGAGCCTCCCACTCCCACCCACCCCTTCCTGGGGGCGGTCCCTGGAGATGCCACCAAGCTGCCACATCCCCTGGAGATGCCACCGAGCCACCGCATCCCCTGGAGATGCCACCGAGCTGCCACATCCCCTGGAGATGCCACGGAGCCACCACGTTCCCTGGAGATGCCACTGAGCCACCACATCCCCTGGAGATGCCACCGAGCCACCACACCCCTCCGTGGCAATGTCCCCATCCCTGTCCCCTGTGTCACCCCAAAATCCTTGAAATTTCAGATCCTTGCAGGAGCCTCCCACTCCCACCCACCCCTTCCTGGGGGCC
>NW_026632557.1:0-1102 GCF_030028575.1 Malurus melanocephalus
TTTTATATTTTTGGAGTATTTTTCTCATTTTTCCCATGATCTTTTATGTGATCCCTTGGTTTTAATTTCCATTATTTTTCCTTATTTTTTTACCAGACTTTGACATTTTTTTTGCGTTTTTAATGATTTTATTTTCACGAATTTTCTGCAATCTTGGTTCTTTTTTTTTTCATTATTTTCTGGAGTTTTTATTTCCACAATTTTCTCAACTTTTGTACTTTTCTCGTATTTTCTGAACGTTTCCACTCATGATTTTATCAATTTCTCGTGACTTTTAAATCAATTTTAATTTTTTTTTTGGCCTATTTTAATGATTTTTGAAACAAATTTTTGTTGATCCATTGGAAAAATGGAACCTCCGAGCCACCGGTGAATTTTGGGGCCAAAAAATCCAAATTTGGGGTCTTTTCCCTGCTCAAACCCCTCAATATTTGAGGGTTTTTTACCCCTGGAATTGGGATTTTTTGAGGAAAAAAAAGGGAATTTCAAACCAAAGTCACCACAGGGGGAATCCTCGGGAATTTGGGATTTATTTACAAATTTTATGGCTGAGATCAGGGAAAAAGGGTCCAAAAATGGACAAAATTCCCCCAAAAATCCATCCCGAGGATCCGCTGCTCCCGGGGCAATTCCAGGGGATTTTGGGGATTTTTTTGGGGTTTTGGGGTCAAATTTGGTGCATTTGGGGTCTGATTGGAGCTTTTTTGGGGATGGATTTGGATTTTGGGATCAGATTTGGGGTTTTGGGGGTTGGATTTGGGTTTTTTTGAGGAGAAATTTGCATTTTTTAGGAGCGGATTTGTCTCATTTTCAGATCAAATTTGGTGATTTGGGGTTGATTTTTAGAATTTTGGATCAAATTTGGGGTTTTTTCCGTTGGATTTGGGGTTTTTGGGGGATGATTTTGGATTTTGGGGGAGGATTTGGGTTGTTTGGTCACATTTGGGTTTTTTTAGGGGCAGATTCCCCTCTAATTCCACATTTTAGGGTCAATTCACCTTTTTTGGGGGCAGATTTCGTTTTTGGGGCTGATTTGCTGTTTTTGGGGTGATTTTTGGGTGGCTCTGGGTTTTTTTAGGGGCAGATTTAGGGTTTTTCTGGG
>NW_026632558.1:0-1097 GCF_030028575.1 Malurus melanocephalus
TTTTTTTATATATTATAAATATGTTATGTATTTATATATATATTTATGTATTGAAAATATGTTTTTATATTTAGGCTGAAGATATCTCATATTGCATTAATTAGGAAGAAGAACGAGGCTTTACCTTTTCCTTTTAGGTGTATGCTGAGTCCCAGGATATGGAGATCTGGAATATTTAAGAYTGGGATACAAAAACCATGGACAGAGCCATTTCCCAACTCTCTGATGACACTTCAGCWACAATTCCACAATCTTTATCCAGCTCCAGCTCTCCAAAACACCGGGATCAAAGGCCTTGGGGTTGTCATCAGCGTGCAGACCCGATAGCGGCTGTTTACTCTGCCCGAGTTAATGGCACTGGAAATATTTAATCAAAAAATGGACACGCTCCCCCTATTAGTGCCAAGATGATTCAGAAGGGGCCACTTAAATCCGCCTTGTCAAGCCATTACTCATCCCCTGCTAATAGACCTTTCTGGAGAGTCCCTTGGAAAAATGCACTTTTGTGATCGGCGGGCTGGGCCCGGGCAGCGGGAGACAAAACCATCGGGAAAACACGGCAGGGGCTGTGGCTGGGGAGAGGAGATGGGGATGTGTTTAGTCTGTGTTTGAGAAGGACCTTGGCTGAGTCATCTGTGCAACCCCAGGAGAGGAGCTGGAGGGGCTGGATGGGGAAACGGGTTCAAGGAGAGGGGAATTCTTGAGGAAAACAGGAGCTGGCGGCTGTACCCGACCTCTGAGTGCTGAAGTGGGAGATGAAGAGGTGGGAGAAGAATGGGAGAGATTTTCAGARGTTCAAGGGTCTTGGAAGAGAAGGAGAAAGCAAAAATGTTGG
Source organism: Malurus melanocephalus (assembly GCF_030028575.1). Taxonomy (NCBI): domain Eukaryota; kingdom Metazoa; phylum Chordata; class Aves; order Passeriformes; family Maluridae; genus Malurus; species Malurus melanocephalus. The sequence continues at coordinate 836 of NW_026632558.1, forward strand.
AGAGCACCAGGAGAGAAGCTTGTGGTGCCCCTCATTCAGGGACAGCGAGCTCTTCATGGGTTTTTCCCTTTGGGAAGGAGATTCCTGGAATGGTTTGGGGTGGAAGGGACCTCAAAGCCCATCCAGTGCCACTCCCTGCCATTGGCAGGGACACCTTCCCCTATCCCAGGGTGCTCCAAGCTCCATCCAGCCTGGCTTTGGACATTTCCAGGGATGCAGGAGCAGCCCCAGCTTCTCTGGGGATCTATGCCAGGGCCTCCCC
>NW_026632559.1:0-1079 GCF_030028575.1 Malurus melanocephalus
GAAAAAATGGGATATTGGGAGAGAAAACAGAGCATTGTGAGAGCTCATCAGCCCCGGCACCTGCAGCGTCACCGGCGTCTGGTTGATGGTGCTCTGCAAAAAAAACGGGGTGAAAAAATGAGATTTTGGGAAAAAACGGGAAAAAACCACGGGATTTTGGGAAAAAACGGCAAAAAACCAGAAAAAAAACGGTGAAAAATGGGGAAAAAACAGGGAAAAACAGGGGATTAGAACAGCTCATCAGCCCCGGCACCTGCAGCGTCACCGGCGTCTGGTTGATGGTGCTCTGCAAAAAAAACGGGGTGAAAAAGTGAGATTTTGGGAAAAAACGGGAAAAAAAATGGGAAAAACGGCGAAAAAACGGGAAAAACCGGCAAAAAAACAGCGAAAAAAATGGGTAAAAAACCAGGAAAAACCAGGGCATTGGGGGAGCTCATCAGCCCCGGCACCTGCAGCGTCACCGGCGTCTGGTTGATGGTGCTCTGCAAAAAAAATGGGGTGAAAAAATGAGATTTTGGGAAAAAACGGGAAAAAATGGGAAAAACCGCAAAAAACTGCAGAAAAACAGCAAAGAAATGGGGGATTTGGGGTGAGATTGGGGGAGCTCATCAGCCCCGGCACCTGCAGCGTCACCGGCGTCTGGTTGATGGTGCTCTGCGAAAAAAACGGGGTGAAAAACGGGGATTTTGGGAAAAAACAGCGAAAAAATGGGATATTCAGAGAGAAAACGGGATTTGGGGTGGGATTTTGGGGCAAACGGGCCCGAGACATCCGCGGGGTACCGAGACAGAGAAATCCCAAAAACGATGCGCGGATCCTGCTGAAAACGAGACCCAAATCCTGGTAAAAGTGACCCAAATGTCACCCAAAAATGACCAAAATGTCACCCAAAAATGATGAAAATATCCCCTAAAAATGGCCAAAATAACACCCAAAAAACAAACCCCAAAAACCAATCCCAAATCCCCCCCAAATCTCCCCAAATTCCCCTCTCGGGGGGGTCTCTCCACCTCCAATCCTCCCCGGATTTAGGGGAGGGGTCTCTGTGAATTTGGGGAGGGGTCTCTGTGATTTTGGGG
>NW_026632560.1:0-1019 GCF_030028575.1 Malurus melanocephalus
CGGGAAACCCTCCCGGAACCCGAGAGACCCCTCCCCAAAAACGGGAACCCCCCCGGAACCCCCGGGACCCCCCGAGACCCTCCGGGACCCCTCCCCAAAAACGGGACCCGTTCGAGGGGGGGGCGGGGGCGCTTTGGGGTCCCGGGGTCATTTGGGGTCACTCGAGGTGTCCCGGGGTGATCGGGGGGAGGTCCCGGTGTAATTTTGGGAGGGGGTTCCGGTGCTATTTTGGGTTATTTTGGGGTAATTTCGGTATATTTTGGGTTTATTTCGGGGATCCCTCACTGACCCCCTCCCCTCCCCATTTCGGGGGTCTCTGTGTAATTTTGGATTATTTTGGGGTTATTTTGGGTTATTTTGGGGTTATTTTGGGTTTATTTCACTAACCCCTCATCCCCTCCCCATTTTGGGGTCTCGGTGTAATTTTGGATTATTTTGGGTTATTTTGGGTTATTTTGGGTATATTTCACTGACCCCATCCCCCTCCCCATTTCGGGGGTCTCGGTGTTTTGGGTTATTTTGGGGTTATTTTGGGTTATTTTGGGTTATTTTGGGTTTATTTCACTGACCCCATCCCCTCCCCATTTTTGGGGTCTCGGTGTAATTTTGGATTATTTTGGGGTTATTTTCGGGTAATTTCGGGGGTCTCTCACTAACTCCCCCTCCCCATTTTGGGGTCTCAGTGTAATTTTGGGTTATTTTGGGTTATTTTGGGTTCTTTTGGGTTATTTTGGGTTATTTTGGGTTATTTTCTGTTTATTTCACTGACCCCCATCCCCCTCCCCATTTCGGGGGTCTCAGTGTTAATTTTGCGTTATTTTGGGGTAATTTCGGTATATTTTCGGGTAATTTCGGGGTTCCTTCACTGACCCCCCCATCCCCCTCTCCATTTGGGGGTCTCTGTGTAATTTTGGGTTATTTTCGGTGTATTTTCGGGTAATTTCGGGGGTCTCTCACTAACTCCCCCTCCCCATTTTGGGGTCTCAGGCGAATTTTGGGTTATTTTGGGTTATTTTGGG
>NW_026632561.1:0-1100 GCF_030028575.1 Malurus melanocephalus
CTTTTCCTTTTCCTTTTGGTTTTCTCTTTTTCTTTTTCTCTTTCTGCTTTCTTTTTTCCCTCTTCTAACATCCTGAAATGAAAATAACATATTTTGTGATTTGAGACAAAAATGAGATGAAGAGCACAAATATGGCTGTGGAAGAGAATAGGGAAACTATTTGCTTTTTAACTTTTTCCCCTGGAAGATCACAGCAATGCATAAAGTCTTCTCACTGATTTCTCAGCTCCAACCAAATGTGACAGGAGGAACACCATCTCATTGATGGATTCCTCCTATGAAAATGCAAATCTGCACTAGAGAAAAGCAATTGCATGCTATCAACTGGGTGGGACTGTCACAAGTAAGCCTCTTGGAGCCATTTCAAAATATTATTGGACCCATTGGAAATCACCTCCGAACTATCCTTCTGCAAAATAAACAAAAGTCAAGAAAGGGAGATACTTATCTACTTATGCTTATTCTTACTTTCCTGAGAGGAAAAAAAGGTCAAACATTTACTTACAAAATCCTATCCAGTAGAAGCTTCAGCAAGTTCAGTATCTTATTAAAAAACTTGCAAGTAATATCAGAGAAACTAATTAAAGCTTAAGGGATACAGAAATCACTGTGTATAAATATGTAATTAGAAAAAGTGTTTTAAAATATCCCAGTAATGCATCATGTTTCCCTTGTAATTACAAAAAAATTCAAAAAAGCAATAACAAGATAACTAATATTCCTGTACTGTACATTTTAAGTTAAATGCGTTGATATCAAATGAAAATATCAATGCCTCCTCCTTTTTATCTTTTCCAAGAGAAAGTTGGATAGTAATGTCATATTCTGTTTTTCTCCATGTCACTGATTTAAATGCTAATACTACAAGAATCACCAATTAGAAAGAAAAAAAATCATCATCATCATCATATTACAGAAAATTTATAAGTGAAAGCAGAAAAATGCAAATTTCTAGCATGATTCAGAACCTGCGATAAAGAAACAACAAGAAGAAAGTCACAGTCCATGCTCACCAATGAAAAGAGAAATGTAGGAATTCTGTTGCCGTATGCCGACTTAAATACATGGCACATCCAAAGGCCAGTGTATACATTTAGAAG
>NW_026632562.1:0-1082 GCF_030028575.1 Malurus melanocephalus
GGGGACATGGAGGGGTCATGAGGAGACTGGGGGGACAGGTGGGGACAGAGAGGGTGGAATGGGAGGGTAGGAGGAAATGGGAATATTGGGGGGCAGGGGGTACATGGGGGGATCAGGGAGGACACAGGAGGGACATGAGAGAATCGGGGGTGGGTAGGGAGGAAACAAAGAACATGGAGGCGACGTGGGGGAGTCAGGGGGACATGAGGGGACAGGGAGTGGATGTGGGGGGGAAATGGGGGTCACTGGGGACATGGGGGGGCAGGGAGTGGATGGGGGGGGGAAATGGGAATGGGGTCAGTGGGGACATGGGGGGACATGGAGGGGGACATGGCAGGGGCCCATGATGTTCAACACTGGGAGGCGCCAGGGGCCACACTGGGAACCACTGGGACTAAACTGGGAACCCCTAGGGCCGAACTGGGAACCGCTGGGGCTCAACCAGGACCTGCCGGGCTGAAGTGGGAGGTGCCGTGCCAAACGGGGAATTTGTGCAGAGCCAAACTGGGAGGCACTGGGGCTGCCCTGGGGCTGTACTGGTGTGCACTGGCGTGCACTGGGAGCGCACCAGTGCGGACGCTGAGGCGCAGCACGTCCCGGCAGCGCTGCAGGAGCCGCTCCCGCCCCTCCCCGGCGCTCCGCAGCTCCAGATCCAGCAGCTCCCGCAGCTCCAGCGGCTCCTTCCAGTCACACACCTGGGAACGAGCCGGGAATGGGAACGGGGCTGGGAACCGGGAATGACCCGCAGGGACTGGGAACGGGGCTGGGAACCGGGAATGGGAACCGGGAATGGGAACGGGGCTGGGAACGGGGCTGGGAACCGGGAATGGGAACGGGACTGGGAACCGGGAATGGGAACGGGGCTGGGAACCGGGAATGACCCGCAGGGACTGGGAACGGGGCTGGGAACGGGGCTGGGAACCGGGAATGGGAACGGGGCTGGGAACGGGGCTGGGAACCGCAGTGGGAATGAGCTGGGAAGCGGGGTGAGAGTGGGACTGGGACTGGGAACGGGACTGGGACTGGGAATGGGACTGGGAATGGGAATGGAAACAAGATTGGGAATGGAAACAAGATTGGGA
>NW_026632563.1:0-1139 GCF_030028575.1 Malurus melanocephalus
AAAAAAAAAAAAAAAAAAAAAAAAAAAAAAAAAAAGAGCATGAATAAAAGTGAGAGAGTTCTTTTTAATTTGAAGAAGATGCAAATAAAAGCTGCAAGTGAATTTTGAAACACTGGAAGCACTAGTTCTTTACTTAATTAGTATTTAGTAATGGGTCTTTAATGAAAAAAATTGAAATGAAGTCTTTCCATACACCAGCATTTAAAGCATTTATTGTTTCGAGTAACTCTAGAGAAGGAGAAATTCTAACTCTAGAAGTCAAAATGCAATGTACACATAGACTGTTGCAGAATACATTTTTGTTTTGATTTTTTCCTCTCCTTTTTCCTTGAAAGCATTGTAACAAAGCAAGACCTTGTATAGTCCCTCTTTATGGCYAGAAAATACCCTGTGTAATTCAAGCTGCTCCAAAACTTTAGTAAAGGTTTTTGGGGAGTTTGTAGAAATCTGACATATGCCTCTTAGGGTAAAAGCAGGAGTAGCCCTTTACTCAGACCTTTTCACATTCTTCCATCACTTGTATTTCCTRTGGCTTCATTTTGGAGCCCTGCGGGGGAGTGATAGGGTAGTATGGGGAAATCAGTGCTGGTTTGGATAGTTTTAGTGGTGAGTATTGCAGAAGTTATTTGGGATGATAAAAACAGGCATATATACCTCAGGCACTGTTTCCCAGCTAGGTAGAACTGAAAGATTTTCTAACCTTTCYAGAAAACAGAAGCAAAAAGCCTGAGGACAAGCTAACACAATACAGAGAAAAGTAAATTTAAATATTTTTTTCTTAGATTTTTCTTGTTCTGCTTTATRTTTTGTAGCTGTTTTGCAGACTTGTTTGGTGTCCAGTGACTTGCCAATGATTTACAGTCTAAAGATTAGGTTGTCCTTTAAAACTTATTCTATTGACCAAAAATTTCAATCACTTTATCACTTCAATCTTGACAAAGTTTTAACTGTGCTCTTGTGAAAGAAAAAATGAGAACCAGGTAGCTGTTTTGGAGGCTAAAGAATTACTGAAGTAATTTGGCTATTCTGTAAATATCTATGTGTTATCTGTGGTTAAACTCTCTTAGAACAAGTCCAGCTTCATGTGACTGAGATGCAAAGACCCAAGGCTACCAAAATGAACTGCTTTTTTCTTTTTT
>NW_026632564.1:0-1089 GCF_030028575.1 Malurus melanocephalus
CAGGGAGCAAGGTGTCCATGGCTGGATGTCCCTGGTGCTGCAGGAGCAGGGGGCTGTGGCTGTGCTGGGTCCGGGTGCTTCCTCCGGGGTGGAGGTGCTAATTCCAGCATTAATTTGCATACAATTTCTTATGTTGCATTGTCATTTAACTTCCCAAGACTTAACCACAAATGGAGTTTTGCCTCCACTGATATTGGGTCTGGGTGCTGAAGGCAGCAGGCACTGGGTGCTTCCTTTGGGGTGGAGGCAGCAGAGTCATGAGACACTGGTGCTAATTCCAGCATTAATTTGCGTACAATTCCATATGTTGCATTGTCATTTAACCCACTTTAACCACAAATGGAGTTTTGCCTCCATTGATATTGGCTCTGGGTGCTGAAGGCAGCAGGCACTGGGTGCTTCCTCCAGGGTGGAGGCAGCAGGGCAGAGTCCTGAGACACTGATGCTAATTCCAGCATTAATTAATTCTGTATATTGCATTGTCATTTAACTTCCCAAGACTTTACCATATCGGAGTTTTGCCTCCATTGATATTGGCTCTGGGTGCTGAAGGCAGCAGGCACTGGGTGCTTCCTGCGGGGTGAAGGCAGCAGGGCAGAGTCCTGAGACACTGGTGCTAATTCCAGCATTAATTTGCATAAAATTCCTTATATTGCATTGTCATTTAACCCACTTCCCAAGACTTAACCACATCAGAGTTTTGCCTCCATTGATATTGGGTCTGGGTGCTGAAGGCAGCAGGCACTGGGTGCTTCCTCCGGGGTGGAGGCAGCAGAGTCATGAGACACGAGCTAATTCCAGCATTAATTAATTCTGTATTTTGCATTGTCATTTAACTTCCCAAGATTTAACCACATCGGAGTTTTGCCTCCACTGATATTGGGTCTGGGTGCTGAAAGCAGCAGGCACTGGGTGCTTCCTCCAGGGTGGAGGCAGCAGGGCAGAGTCATGAGACACTGGTGCTAATTCCAGCATTAATTTGCATACAATTCTGTATATTGCATTGTCATTTAACCCACTTCCCAAGACTTAACCACATTTTTGCCTCCCCTGACATTTTTTAATATATAAGCATTAAAAAAGCCTCAG
>NW_026632565.1:0-1099 GCF_030028575.1 Malurus melanocephalus
CCTATTCCTGACCCTACAGAACGCCCCGGCCTGGTACCAGCGAACCTGGAGCTCGGGGTCGGGGTTCTGGAAAAACCCCCCAACGTCCGCTGGGAGTGAAAACGGGACAGTGAGATCATAAATAGAACCCTAAAACTGATCCCGATCCTAAAAACAGCACCGATCCTACACCCGATCCTATCCCTGACCCCACAGAACACCCCGGCCTGGTACCAACGGACCTGCAGCTCGGGGTCAGGGTTCTGGAAAAACCCCCCAACGTCCGCTGGGAACGGAAAATGGGGTGTGAGATGGGATCCTGATCCTAATCCTGACCCTGATCCCGATCCCAATCCTAATCCTGATCCCAATCCTGATCCCGATCCCGATCCCAATCCTGATCCTGATACAATTCCTGTTCCTGATCCCGATCCCAATCCTAATCCTGATCCCGATCCTGACCCCATTGCTGATCCCAATCCCGATCCTAATCCTGACCCCGATCCTGATCCTGATCATGATCCCATTCTTGATCCTGATCCCAATCCTGATCCCGATCCCGATCCTGATCCCATTTTAGGTGCCAGCCCTGACCCCATACTCTGATCCCTGACCCCAATTCCTGACCCCATATCCCATTCCCTGACCCCATATCCCATTCCCTGACCCCAATCCCGTCCCCCTGACCCCAATCCCATCCCCGTGACCCCATTCCCATATCCCTGACCCCATTCCCAGTATTCCCAGTACTCCCAGTATCCCCAGTACCCCCGCAGAAGGCCAGTCCCGCCAGTCCCATGCTCAGGGGATGGACAGAGAGTACTGACCCCATACCCCAATCCCTGACCCCATACCCCAATCCCTGACCCCAATCCCATATCCCTGACCCCAATCCCATATCCCTGACCCCATACCCCATTCCTGATCCCATAACCCAATCCCTGACCCCATTCCCAGTATTCCCAGTATTCCCAGTATTCCCAGTATTCCCAGTACCCCCACAGAAGGCGAGTCCCACCAGCCCCATGCTCAGGGGATGGACGGACAGCGCTGACCCCGATCCCTGACCCCATACCCCATTCTGGCACCCCAATCCCATATCCCTGACCCCGATCCCATA
>NW_026632566.1:0-1116 GCF_030028575.1 Malurus melanocephalus
GATCTCGGGGTGAGTTGGGGACAGAAACTCCTTTGGGATTGATTTCTGCTGGAATTAGAGAATCCCAGAGTGGTTTGGGGTGGGAGGGACATTAAAGCCCATCCCATTCCACCCCGTTCCACCATCCCAGGCTGCTCCCAGCCCGTCCAGCCTGGTCTTGGACCCTCCCAGGGACCAGGGGCAGCCACGGCTGCGATTTCTGATCATGAACGATATCAAAAAATCAGTCCTTAATTGCCATGAGAATCCGTCCTGAGATCCTCAATCCATCCCGAGGAACGAGAACCTCCAGAACCCTGAGGAGCACTGAGATCCTCAATCCATCCTGAGGAGGAATCCCAGGAATGAGAATCTCCAGAACCCTAAAGAGCACGGAGATCCTCAATCCATCCTGAAATCCTCAATCCATCCTGAGATCCTCAATCCATCCCCAGGAGGAATTCCAGGAATGAGAACCTCCAGAACCTGAGGAGAACCTGAGACCCTCAGTCCATCCCAGGGAATCATCCCAGGAATGAGAACCTCCGGAACCCCGAGGAGCACCGAGATCCTCAATCCATCTTGAGGAGGAATGAAAACCTCCAGAACCCTGAAGAGCACCTGAGATCCTCAATCCATCCTCAGGAACGGGAACCTCCAGAGCCCTGAGGAACACTGAGACCCGCAATCCATCCCCAGGGAGGAATTCTGGGAATGACAACCTCCAGAACCCTGAGGAGCACCTGAGACCCTCAATCCATTCCCAGGGAAACATCCCAGGAATGAGAATTTCCAGAACCCTGAGGAGCACCTGGAATCCTCAATCCATCCCAAGGGAAACATCCCAGGAATGAGAACATCCAGAGTCCCGAGGAGCAATCCTGGTGGGATGCGGCACATTCAGCCAACAGGAAGGTGACGAATAAATGTGTCCCCTGCCCCACAGTTGTGTCCCCTGCCCCACACATCTGTCCCCTGCCCACAGCCCCAACCCCATAAACCCCTCCCAGCTGGAGCCCTCCCACTCCACAGACGGCCCCAAATCCCACAGGTCACCATGAACAACGGGAACGTTCCTCACCAGCTCGGAGAACTCGTTATTGCCCAAGTCGAGCCTCTCCAGCTGCGTCAGTTTGT
>NW_026632567.1:0-1079 GCF_030028575.1 Malurus melanocephalus
ACACGCCCATTTGGAACACACCCCTTTAATTTAGAACACGCCCATTTGTGGACACGCCCTCTCCCTTTGGGACACGCCCATTTGGGACACGCCCCCTCCATTCAGGACACGCCCATTTAGGCCCCGCCCCCTCCCCGCAGGTTCCTGATGCAGGTTCTGGACGCGCACGGGGATCGGTATCGACAGGGACAGCTGACGGTGCTGCTGCAGGTACTGAAAATATCCGAAAATCACCCAAAACCACCCTGAAATATTCAAAAAATACCCCGAAAATACCCCCCAAAAAATCAAAAAAAAATCCCAAAAAATATCCCAAAATATCCCAAAAATATCCCAAAAACCCCGGTACCGACAGGGACAGCTGACGGTGCTGCTGCAGGTATCCAAAATACCCAAAAAACACCCCAAAAACACCCTGAAATATCCCAAAATATCCCAAAACTACCCCAAAATCCTCAGTATTGGCAGGAACAGCTGATGGTGCTGCTACAGGTACTGAAAACACCCCAAAATCACCCCAAAAACACCCTGAAATATCCCAACAATACCCAAAAAATATCCCAAAAATACCCAAAAAATAGGCCAAAAATACCCAAAAAATACCCAAAAAATATCCCAAAATCCCCGGTACCGGCAGGGACACCTGACGGTGCTGCTGCAGGTACTGAAAATATCCCAAAACCACCCTAAAAATAACCCAAAATATCCCAAAAAATATCCAAAAAATACCTCAAAAAATAAAAAAAAAAATCCCAAAAAATATCCCAAAAATATCCCAAAAAACACCCCAAAAATATCCCAAAAACACCCCAAAAATACCCCAAAAAATATCCCGAAATCTGCGGTACCGACAGGGACAGCTGACAGTGCTCCTGCAGGTACTGAAAATACCCCAAAAAACACCCAAAACCCCCCCAAAAATATCCCAAAAATATCCCAAAAAATATCCCAAAAACACCCTGAAATATCCCAAAAATAACCCCAAAATATCCCCAAATTATCCCAAAAAATATCCCAAAAATACCCCAAAAAATATCCCAAAAATATCCCAAAAAACACCCCAAAAATATCCCAAAATA
>NW_026632568.1:0-1139 GCF_030028575.1 Malurus melanocephalus
GGCACAGAGCTCACCCTGGGCAGGCACAGAGCTCACCCTGCCCAGGCACAGAGCTCACCGTGCCCAGACACAGAGCTCACCCTGCCCAGCCAGGCTCGGAGCTCACCCTGCCCAGGCACAGAGCTCACCATGCCCAGGCACAGAGCTCACCCTGACCCAGGCACAGAGCTCACCCTGCCCAGGCACAGAGCTCACCGTGCCCAGACACAGAGCTCACCGTGCCCAGGCACAGAGCTCACCCTGCCCAGGCACAGAGCTCACCCTGCCCGGGCACAGAGCTCACCCTGCCCAGCCAGGCACAGAGCTCACCCTGCCCGGGCACAGAGCTCACCCTGCCCAGGCACAGAGCTCACCCTGCCCGGGCACAGAGCTCACCCTGCCCAGGCACAGAGCTCACTTTGCCCAGCCAGGCACAGAGCTCACCCTGCCCAGCCAGGCACAGAGCTCACCCTGCCCAGGCACAGAGCTCACCCTGCCCAGGCACAGAGCTCACCCTTGCCCAGGCACAGAGCTCACCCTGAACAGCCAGGCACAGAGCTCACCCTGCCCAGGCACAGAGCTCACCCTGCCCAGGCACAGAGCTCACCCTGCCCAGGCACAGAGCTCACCGTGCCCAGGCACAGAGCTCACCCTGCCCAGGCACAGAGCTCACCCTGCCCAGCCAGGCACAGAGCTCACCGTGCCCAGGCACAGAGCTCACCCTGGGCAGGCACAGAGCTCACCCTGCCCAGGCACAGAGCTCACCCTGACCCAGGCACAGAGCTCACCCTGCCCAGCCAGGCACAGAGCTCACCGTGCCCAGGCACAGAGCTCACCCTGCCCAGGCACAGAGCTCACCCTGACCCAGGCACAGAGCTCACCCTGCCCAGGCACAGAGCTCATCCTGGGCAGCCAAACACAGAGCTCACCCTGGGCAGGCACAGAGCTCACCCTGGCCCAGGCACAGAGCTCACCCTGGGCAGGCACAGAGCTCACCCTGGCCCAGGCACAGAGCTCACCCTGGGCAGGCACAGAGCTCACCCTGCCGAGGCACAGAGCTCACTTTGCCCAGCCAGGCACAGAGCTCACCCTGCCCAGCCAGGCACAGAGCTCACCCTGCCCCGGCACAGAGCTCACCCTGCCCAGCCAGGCACAGAGCT
>NW_026632569.1:0-1055 GCF_030028575.1 Malurus melanocephalus
GAATCAATCCATGGACCCATTCCCAGGTCTGTGGGGCATTTGCTGGGTGTGAACACGAGTGTGATCCTTTTGCTCAAAGCCCCCCATTGAGTTTGGAGCTGGGTTTGTGTCCCTCCCCATGGAGAATCGATGGCTTGTTGGTGCAGCCATGGCAGGGTTTGTGTCCTTCCCCATGGCAGGGTTTGTGTCCTTCCCCATGGCAGAGTTTGTGTCCCTCCCCAAGGAGAATTCACAACTCAGTGCAGCCATGGAGGGTTTGTGACCCTCCCCTTAAAGAATTGATGGTCACTGGTGCAGCCATGGCAGGGTTTGTGTCCCTCCCCATAAAGAATTCACAACTCAGTGCAGCCATGGCTGGGTTTGTGTCCCTCCCCATGGCAGGGTTTGTGTCCCTCCCCATGGAGAATTGATGGTCACTGGTGCACCCATGGCTGGGTTTATGTGCCTCCCCATAAAGAATTGATGGCCACTTGTGCAGCCATGGCAGTGTTTGTGACCCTCCCCAAGGAGAATTCACAACTCAGTGCAGCCATGGCAGGGTTTGTGTCCCTCCCCATAAAGAATTGATGGTCACTGGTGCAGCCATGGCGGGATTTGTGTCCCTCCCCATGGCAGGGTTTGTGTCCCTCCCCATAGCAGGGTTTGTCACCCTCCCCATAAAGAATTGATGGTCCCGGGTGCAGCTATGGCAGGGTTTGTGACTCTCACCATGGAGAATTCATGGCTTGTTGGTGCAGTCATGGCAGGGTTTGTGTCCCTCCCCATAATGAATCGATGGTCACTGGTGCAGCCATGGCAGGGTTTGTGTTCCTCCCCATGGCAGGGTTTGTGTCCCTCCCCAAGGAGAATTCATGGCTTGTTGACGCAGCCATCGCAGAGTTTGTGTCCCTCCCCATGGCAGGGTTTATGTCCCTCCCCATGGCAAGGTTTGTGTCCCTCCCCATGGCAGGGTTTGTGTCCCTCCCCATGGCAGGGTTTGTGTCCCTCCCCATGGAGAATTGATGGGGCTGGCACGGTACCAATGGGGGAAGCCCTCCACGCTCCCAACATTGTCC
>NW_026632570.1:0-1139 GCF_030028575.1 Malurus melanocephalus
AAACTCCAACCTTTTTTCTTCTTCTTCTGGAAGGAGAAGCTCTGCTCCATGGCCTTGACCTCCTCGGCCCTAAACTCATCCTCCAAAACATCCAAAATTCCCCCAAAAAACCCCCAAAATTCCCCCAAAACACCCAAAATTTTCCAAAAAAATCCCGAAAAACTCGTCAAGAACCCCAAAACTCCAACCTTTCTTCTTCTTCTTCTGGAAGGAGAAGCTCTGCTCGATGGCCTTGACTTCCTCAGCCCCAAAACCTTAAATCCATGCCCTGAAAACCCCCAAAATCCCCATAAAAACACCCCAAAAATCCCAAAAAACCTCTTAGAAACCCCAAAAACTCCAACCTTTCTTCTTGTGGAAGGAGAAGCTCTGCTCCATGGCCTTGACCTCCTCGGCCCCAAACTCTTCCTCCAAATCTCCAAAATTCCCCCAAAAAAACCCCAAAATTCCCCCAAAACACCCAAAATTTTCCAAAAAAATCCCGAAAAACCCTCAGGAACCCTAAAACCTCCAACCTTTCTTCTTCTTCTTCTGGAAGGAGAAGCTCTGCTCGATGGCCTTGACCTCCTTGGCCCCAAAACTCCAAACCCAATCAAAACAACCTCCAGGAACCCCAAAAAACCTCTCAGCAACCCTGAAACTCCCCCAAAAAATCTCAGGAACCCCAAAAACTCCAACCTTTTTTCTTCTTCTTCTGGAAGGAGAAGCTCTGCTCCATGGCCTTGACCTCCTCAGCTCTAAAACCCCAAACCCAATGTCCAGAACACCCAAAATCCCCACAAAAACCCCCTAAAATCCCAAAAAACCTCTCAAGAACCCAAAAATCTCCAACCTTTCTTCTTCTTCTGGAAGGAGAAGCTCTGCTCGATGGCCTTGACCTCCTCAGCTCTATGACCTCAAATCCACCCCCTGAAAACCCTCAAAATCCCCATAAAAACTCCCCAAAACTCCTCCAAAATGCCAAAATTCCCAAAAAACCTCCAACCTTTTTTCTTCTTCTTCTGGAAGGAGAAGCTCTGCTCGATGGCCTTGACCTCCTCGGCGGAGATGAAGTGGCGCACGTTGTAGCTGACGCCCACGCGGTTGAGGTGGCCGCGCACGTGGTTGGCCAGGCCGATGCCGTTGTGGAAGCGGTCGGG
>NW_026632571.1:0-1047 GCF_030028575.1 Malurus melanocephalus
ATGGAATGCTCCTGCCTGTCCCCAGTGTCCCCAGTGTCCCCTCATTCCATCCCCCGGGATGAGGATCCATGGAATGAGGGGACAAGGAATGCTGCTGCTGCTGCCTCCTTCCCTGAAATCCCAAGGATTTTAATCCCAAAGTCTCCCCGTTCATTTCATGGTGCAGCCCTGAGCCAAAGGAAAACCCACGGGAAATTTCTGCTTCCCATGGAAATTGGGAAATGGCTATGGGTGCCTGACGGGTCAGCTCCTGGTCCTAAATCAGCCATAAATCCATCTGGGAAATCTGTCTGCTCTGGCCCCACCGTGCTTCCTGTGATCCCAGGAGGGAAAGGGTGATCCCAAATAGGGAAAGGGTGATCCCAAACAGGGAAAGGGTGATCCCAAATAGGCAAAGGGTGATCCCAAATAGGGAAAGGGTGATCCCACATAGGGAAAGGGTGATCCCAAATAGGGAAAGGGTGATCCCAAACAGGGAAAGGGTGATCCCAAATAGGGAAAGGGTGATCCCAAACAGGGAAAGGGTGATCCCAAATAGGCAAAGGGTGATCCCAAATAGGAAAGGGTGATCCCAAATAGGAAAGGATGATCCCAAATAGGCAAAGGGTGATCCCAAATAGGGAAAGGGTGATCCCACATAGGGAAATCCTGACCCAAACCAGGCAAATCCCTACCCAAACCAGGAAAATCCCAACCCAAACCAGGCAAATCCCAACCCAAACGAGGAAAATCCCAACCCAAACCAGGCAAATCCCAACCCAAACCAGGAAAATCCCAACCCACCCCAGGAAAATCTCAACCCAAACCAGGCAAATCCCAACCCAAACCAGGCAAATCCCAACCCAAACCAGTCAAATCCCAACCCAAACCAGGAAAATTCCAACCCAAACCAGGAAAATCCCAACCCAAACCAGGAAAATCCCAACCCAAACCAGGCAAATCCCAACCCAAACCAGGAAAATCCCAACCCAAACCAGGAAAATCCCAACCCAAACCAGGCAAATCCCAACCCAAAACAAGGAAATCCCAACCCAACCCAGGGAATTC
>NW_026632572.1:0-1079 GCF_030028575.1 Malurus melanocephalus
GGCTCTGCCCGACACCCAAGATCACCCCCGTGACCGGCCCCCAACCCGCACCCGTGGCGGACACCTGCTGCCAGCTGCCTCAGCGCTCAAGGCCGCCCAACCATCGAGCTGCCAAGGGACCTGCAAAACCATCCAGTVCCACCGGCAGCCTGGCACCACCGGCAGCAGCCCGACACCATGGCCACGAGTGCCACATGGAGACCATGCCAGAGACACCACTGCCACACACAGAGACTCCACCACAGCCTGGAACAACTTCTTCCAATGCCTGTCCACTCTGTCGGGGAGAAATTGTGCCTACCATTGTTTGATCACAACCTCCCCGGGTGGAATCTATGCCCACATCCTCTCATCCTGAAAGGATTGCATTGGATCCTTAGGGATATTGTCAATAAGGAATGGGCAAAGGCAGGACATATTGTTACCGGGACCCCACTGATTGTGGCAGGACTGGGACACACGTTTGTTACTGGAAGAAGATGAAGATATAGTAGCAGTAAATAAAAATAGGAATTAAGAACAGAAAAAGAGTAATAAATGGAAAAAAAAATCAAAAAAAGAGTAATGAAAAAACTGACCATTTATAATAACAAAAAGGAAAACATAAATTTAAGAAGAAAAAGGAAAGAAAAAAAACCATATAAGAATAAGAAGCGGAATAAGAAGAAAATCAAGAAAAATCAGAAGAAGAATGGGAATAATATGATGTAGAAGAAGAAATAGTAGTAGTGAAGAATAGGAAAAAGCATACGAATACGAATTTGAAGAAGATATGAAGAAGAAAGAATTACATTAGTAGGAAATTAAGAAGAAGAAAAGAAAAAATAGGAAGATTAAGAATACTAAGATGACGAAGAAATACTCTTAGTAATAGTAGTAGTAAATATTTGTAATAACAATAAAAATAATAAACATTATGATTATGAGAATAATTATAAGAACATCAAGTTAAAATACACAGCCTCACATCTTCTAGAGTCACAGTTTAGTTTGGGTTGGGAAGGACCTCAAACATCATCTAGTTCCATCCAATTTTCTACTGCTCTCTCTCCTGTCTCTCTGAGACCTCTTTCCTATTT
>NW_026632573.1:0-1047 GCF_030028575.1 Malurus melanocephalus
GCGGGTTTAGTGCAGGTTTAGGGCGGGTTTAATTCCGGGTTTAGGGCAAGTTAATCCCAGGTTTACAGGGGGTTTAAGGTGGGTTTTGTCCCGGGTTTAGTCCCGGGTTTAGTCCTGAGTTCAGGGCGGGTTTTTTCCCGCGTTTAGGGTGAATTTAGCTCCGGGTTTAGGGCGAGTTTAGTCCCGAGATTTGGGTGGGTTTAGGGTGGGTTTACGGTGGGATTAGTCCCGAGTTTAGGGCGGGATTAGTCCTGGGTTTAGGGTGGGTTTAGTCCCTGGTATAGGGTGGGTTTAGTCCCGGGTTTAGTCCCGGGTTTAGTCCCGGGTTTAGTCCCGGGTTTAGTCCCGGGTTTAGGGCAGGTTTAGTCCCGGGTTTAGTCCCGGGTTTAGTCCCCGGTTCAGGGTGGGTTTAGGGTGGGTCAATCCCGGGATTAGGTTGGGTTTTGTCCCGGGTTTAGGGCAGGTTTAGTACCGGGTTTAGGGAGGGTTTAGGGCGGGTTTAGTCCCTGGTATAGGGTGGGTTTAGTCCCAGCTTTAATCCCAGGTTTAGGGCAGGTTTAGTCCCGGGTTTAGTCCCGGTTTAGAGCGGGTTTTGGCTTGTTTAGTCCCGGGTTTAATCCCGGGTTAAAGGCGGGTTTGGGCGGGTTTATGGCAAGTTTAGTCTCAAGTTTTGTCCCGGGTTTAGAGTGGGTTTAGTCCTGGGTTTAGGGCGGGTTTAGGGCGGGTTTAGTCCTGGGTTTAGATCAGGTTTAGGGAGATTTTGTCTCAGGTTTAGGGCGGGTTTAGGCTGCGTTTAGGGCGGGTTTAGTTCAAGTTTAGTCTTGAGTTTAGTCCCGGGTTTAGGGCGGGTTTAGTCACGGGTTTAGTCATGGTTTAAAGGCGGGTTTAGGCGGGTTTATGGCTGGTTTAGTCTCTGGTTTAGGGCGGGTTTAGGGAGGGTTTAGTGCAAGTTTAGTCTTGAGTTTAGTCCCGGGTTTAGAGCGGGTTTACGGAGTGTTTAGGGCGAGTTTAGAGAGGGTTTAGGGTGGGTTTAGGATGGGTTTAGGC
>NW_026632574.1:0-1129 GCF_030028575.1 Malurus melanocephalus
TCTTGCTTTCCACTCCACCAGAAGCTTGTGCTGTGTGCAAGCCACCAGCTCCAGTCAGTTCCACTGGAGTGGTGAGGAACTTGAGTGGAATTTTGCCACAAGGTGCAGGGGGTTGACCCTGGCTGGATGCTTGGCACCCACAAAAGCCTGTTTATCAATCACCTCTACAGCTGGATGGGGGAGAGGAAATATAACAAAGGGATAAGGACTCTGAGAGATCACTCACCAAACATCATCGTGGGCAAAACAGACTAGAATTACAGCTATTAATTGAATTTATTACTAACAAAGTCAGAACAGAATAATGAGAAGCAAAATAAAATCTTCATAATGCCTCCCCTCACCCCTCCCTCCTTCCCAGCTCCACCTTCCTCCACCAGTGGTGCAGGAAGACAGGAATGGTGGTTATGATCAGTTCATCACGTGTTGCTCAGGGTGAGGAGTTCTTCCATAACGACCCACGGGATGTAGTTATCCATGAATTCTGCCTTGTGAGTCCATCTCCTGAGCCACAGTTGTCAGCAAACTGCTGCAAAGTGAGTCCTCCCCAGACTGTGCAGCGTCAGTCACTCTGCCATGGTTGCAGTCCTTTGAGGACAGGCTGCTCCAGTGCTCAGGGATCTTCTCTCCACAGGCTTCCCTGTGCTCAAAGCCTCTTTTCAAGCATCCACAGTGTCCTGTTAGTTCTCTGCATCCCTGTGAAACTCCATGGGCTGCGGGGACACAGATGCCTGAGCACGGTCTTCACCACAAGCTGCAGAGGAACCTCAGCTCCTGCACCTTCTCCCCCTTCCATCCATCCTTTTTCACTGACCCTGGTGTCTGCAGAGTTGGTGCTCTCATGTATGCTCACCCTACTCTTCTCTGGCTGCAGTTACAGCTGTGCAATAACCTGCTGCTGCTTCTGCTTTTTTGCTGCTTCTGCTTTTTTGCTGCTTCTTCTTTGTCATCTGCTTCTTATCACAGAGAATGTTACCACCATTTCTGATCAGCCCAGCATTGACCAGTGGCACGTCTGTCTTTGCATCTGCCAGGGATTGGCTGTGCTGGCCATGGAGGAAGCTTCTAGAAGCCCCCTACTACTGAAGTCTGGCTTGCAAACTCAATACACAAAGTTTTAATGAAAAAC
>NW_026632575.1:0-1138 GCF_030028575.1 Malurus melanocephalus
CCGAGGCGGTCGATGAGGCTGAGAGGGAGCGGTGAGGCCGTGTCCCCTCCCCGGGGACGATTTGGGGGGGGTTTGGTGTCACCGTGTCCGTCCAGGGGATGGGGACCCCAAAGGGGAGGTGGCGGGGGGGAAGGGGTCACCCCGATTGCCCARGAGCTGGGGACTGCGAGRRGGAGGTGACYRGGGACATGGGGATACGGGGACAGGGCTATGGGGACCTGGGGACATGGGAAGGTTCTGTCCCCTGTGCTGATTTAGGGGTCTCGGTGTCACCCTCCAGCCCAGGAACCTCCCAACGGGGAGATGACAGGGATGGCTGGGGACATGGGGACACAGGGACAGGGTGGTGGCAGTGATAGGGACAAGGTTCTGTCCCCTGTGCTCATGTGGGGGGTCTTGGTGTCACCCCCCTGCCCAGGAACCAAGGACAGCAATGGGGAGGTGACAGGAGGTGACCGGGGACATGGGGACACGGGGACAGGGTGATGGGGACATGGGGACATGGGAAGGTTCTGTCCCCTGTGCTGATTTAGGGGTCTTGGTGTCACCCTCCAGCCCAGAACCGAGAACCCCAAGGGGGAGGTGACAGGGGTGGCTCGGGACATGGGGACATGTGGGGACACAGGGACAGGGTGGTGGCAGTGATAGGGACAAGGTTCTGTCCCCTGGGCTGATTTAGGGGTCTCGGTGTCACCCTCCAGCCCAGGAACCTCTCAAGGGGGAGATGACAGGGATGGCTGGGGACATGGGGTGCTCTCAGGGGTCTTGTCCCCACGTGCTGCCATCCTCTTGCCACAGGGGCTGTGGTGTCACCCAGCCCACAGGTGACACTTTGTGCCACCCCCACAGACCCCAGACCCGGTCACTTTGTCCTCTCTGGGGGTGGGTGGGGTGTCCCATGGGTGCACTCAGGATTGGGATGGGGACCGTTCCCAAGGGCTGTGGGACCGGCAGGTGCCACCCCYRGCTGGTGGCCYYGTGCAGGGACAGGCAGGGACAGTCCCCGTGTCCTCACAGGCCGCGTGTTCAACGGCTCCGCCAAACCCATCGACAGCGGCCCCGCCGTCATGGCCGAGGACTTCCTGGACATCAACGGTGACAGCTCCGGCTTTGGGAACATGGGAGGGTCTGGGGACAG
>NW_026632576.1:0-1070 GCF_030028575.1 Malurus melanocephalus
TCTGGGGGCACAAAACGGGTCAAACCCACCCAAAATCAACCAAAATCCCAAAAATTCACCCCAAAATCCACCCCAAACTCATCCTCCCCTTTCTGGGGGACACAAAACGGGTCAGACCCCACCCCAAAAACCCCAAAATTCACCCCAAAATCCCAAAAATCCATCCCAAAATCCCACAAAATCCACCCCAAAAACCCCAAAATTCACCCCAAACTCATCCTCCCCTTTCTGGGGGGACAAAACAGTCAGATCCACCCCAAAATCCCCAAAATTCACCCCAAATCCACCCCAAACTCATCCTCCCCTTTCTGGGGGACAGAAAACGGGTCAAAAACCCCAAAATCCCCAAAATTCACCCCAAAATCCATCCCAAACCCCAAAAACCCCAAAATCCCCCCAAAAATCCCCAAAATCCACCCCAAAATCCACCCCAAATCCACCCCAAACTCATCCTCCCCTTTCTGGGGGGACAGGAGAGTGAGACCCCACCCCAAAAATCCCAAAATTTACCCCAAAATCCATCCCAAACTCATCCTCCCCTTTCTGGGGGGACAAAACGGGTCAAACCCACCCAAAATCCCCAAAATTTACAAAATCCCAAAAATCCCAAAAATCCCCAAAATCCACCCCAAAATCCCCAAAATCCACCCCAAAATCCCCAAAATTCACCCCAAAATCCCAAAAATCCATCCCAAACCCCCAAAATCCCAAAAATCCATCCCAAAAACCCCAAAATCCACCCAAAATCCCCAAAATTTACCCCAAATTCATCCCAAACTCATCCTCCCCTTTCTGGGGGGATAAAACGGGTCAAACCCACCCAAAATCCTGAAAATTTACCCCAAAATCCACCCCGAACTCATCCTCCCCTTTCTGGGGGGACAAAACGGGTCAAACCCACCCAAAATCCCCAAAATTTACCCCAAAATCCCAAAAATCCATCCCAAACCCCCAAAATCCCAAAAATCCATCCCAAAATCCCCAAAATCCACCCCAAAAACCCCAAAATCCCCAAAATTCACCCCAAAATCCACCCCAAACTCATCCTCCCCTTTCTGGGGGGACAGAAC
>NW_026632577.1:0-1098 GCF_030028575.1 Malurus melanocephalus
GGGGCCATGCAGTCCGACGATCTCTTCCTCCGCAAAATGCGGACCCCCTTGTCCCGGCAGCCYCCTCCCCTTGGCCCACCCTGCCCTGCCGGGGGGGTCCCATCGCCGCCCCCCTCCCCGGGCAGAGCCGCCCCTCGGGGTCGCAGCAGCAGCGAGGCCGCTTTGGGGAGATCCCCGCTGAAAGATGGGGAGGGGTCCCCGGCTTTGGGGTCCCCCCGAAACCGCACCCAAAGCCACGAGGAGGCTGCGGGCGGGGGGCTCAGCCCCGCGTCCCCCCGTTTTCACGACCCTTTGCTGCTGCTGGGGCTGGCGGCCGGCGGGGGGGACCCCGATTTCTTCCCCCGCCCACCCTGGAGCCCCCTCCTCGCTCATTACGACGTGCAGAGCATCCTCTTCGACCCCAGCGAGCCCCCCCCGGGACCCCCCAGCCTCACCTCGGGGGCTTCGGCCGCTCATTTGGAGCCCGAGGAGACCCCCGGCTCCCCCCGCGCCGCCCCCGACCCCGAGGCGTTGGTGCTGAGCTGCCCCCGTTTCTGCTGCGAGATTGGAGGGGAGCGGGAAATGGGTCTGGGGTCTCCCCAAAGCCCCCCCGGGCCCGGGCAGCTGCCGAACGCGGCGGTGGCGGTGTTGGAGGAGCCCCCGGCGGGGGCGCGACCCCCGCACCCCATCGAGCACAGCGATGAGGGAGCCGAGTATTACCGCAAATATTTCTATGGGAAAGGTGAGTGGGGAAAGGGGGGGAAATTTGGGTCTGGGGGCGCGCGGGAGGGGGGGGATACAACTGGGAAAGGTGGGGAGGGGTCGGGGAAGTGAAATAGGGGGGAGCTGTGAGGGTCCTCATGTCCCCAGAGCATCAGAACGGGTTGAGTGAAGACCCCCACTCCCCCCTGTCTGGGGCAAGGGGAGGGGTCTGCGGGGATCCCGAAGCCCCCAGACCCATTTTTCCCCCTCCAGAACACCACAATCTGCTGGGCGAGGACCCCCGGCTGGGGCCCGTGGCCGTGTCCGTGCGGCGCGAGGAGAAGGAGGGACCCCGGCCCCAAGTGCTGCACAGGATCATCCTGCGGACCTGCCAGGTGAGGAGCTGAGGAGGGGGCT
>NW_026632578.1:0-1084 GCF_030028575.1 Malurus melanocephalus
CCGGGACATTTTGCAGTGCCCAGCTGTGCAGTGGCACTGGGGACATTTTGCCGTGCCCAGGTGTGCGGTGGCACCAGGGATATTTTTCCATGCGGTGGCACCGGGGATATTTTGCCGTGCGGTAGCACTGGGGACATCTTTCTGTGCAGTGACACCGGGGACATTTTGCTGTGTGGTGGCACCTGGGACATTTTGGTGTGCGGTGGCACGGGAGACATTTTTCCATGCGGTGTCACCGGGGACATTTTGCCATGCAGTGGCATCGGGGACATTCTTCCGTGTGGTGGCACAGGGGATATTTTTCTGTGCAGTGACACCGGGGACATTTTGGTGTGCGGTGGCACTGGGGTTATTTTTCTGTGTGGTGGCACTGGGGTTATTTTTCTGTGCAGTGACACCGGGGACATTTTGCTGTGTGGTGGCATCGGGGTTATTCTGCCGTGCGGTGTCACCTGGGACATTTTGCCGTACGGTGTCACTGGGATTATTTTGCTGTGTGGTGGCACCAGGGACATTTTTTTGTGCGGTGTCAGGCGGTTTATTTTACCATGTGGTGGCACCCAGGACATTTTTYCATGCGGTGGCACTGAAGGGATGCCYGCAGAGCCCGTGGCAGAGCTGGTGCTCATATTTGCTGCTCTTTCCCAATCCAGGTGCCCTCCCCAAACGCAGCCATTCTCTCTCAGGTGGTGCCCGGCAAAGGAAATAGGAACAGATGGGAAAGAGARAATAAACAAAGAGTCAAAATAGACAGTTTGATTAACTATTTTCCTAGAAGAAGGCATTTAGCAAGCTCAGCTGAGCTATAAATATCCCATAATGTTCCTCTAATATGTGAGGAGAGCTGGGCAATGGGAAGGGGGGGATTTTCTTCATGTAAACAAATGCAGAGAAAATAGTGGCGAGAGGAACAAAAGGAACTAATGAATTCAAGTCAAACACCCATTTTTGGCTCAAAGATGTGGCGCTTCTTGGGCAGTCTGTGCCCACATCCCGGCGGTTCATTAGCCTCTCCGGATCCCAGACTTGAGACTTTTTGTTCCCAAGTGCTGGGGTTTTGGTGCTTGCTATTGTTCTTCCTTTT
>NW_026632579.1:0-1041 GCF_030028575.1 Malurus melanocephalus
GTCGGTTACAGTATCCAGCCCTGAGGAGGAGTCAGATGACGCTTTTTGAAAGTTAACCAATGTGAACTGTATGTTTGGAATATGCATGAGGGTCATTAACGGGGTTATAAAAGGCATGTTCTGACGCAATAAAGTTCGAGTTCAGCCGATCATCCTGTGGTGGTCTGTGTGCTGTCTCCCGGCGCTTCCCGACATCTGGTGACCCCGACGTGATACGGGGAAAAGGCAAAGACCTTGCAGGACGAGGAAGGCCTCGAACCGGTCGGGCTGGGGCGAAATGATCTACGGATCACGGCCGAGCGTCGTAAATGGTGAGCCGGGTCTCTAAGCAGCGGAGACGGCCAAAAGTACCAGTAGGAGAAAGCGGAGAGAGGTACCGGGCCCTGGACGAGCCTCATCTGAGGGTCCAGCCGAAGGTGTGCCGCAATACCCTGTAAGGCTGCAAGCGCGCGCTAAGGGAAATTAAAATGGAAGGGCAAGCGGCATACAATTTACTTACTTGCTTTCTAAGAAAGCGCCAAACTGGGAATGCTGACCTCCGTAAGGAGTTACCAAATCTTCTCCATAAGGAGTTATCAGATCTTTTAAATCATTGTTGTGATCAGGGTTGTTTTCAGAACCCTTGTGCGGTACATAAGTTATACGAAAGGGAAAAGCCAGGAGATAGGATTCGAGATGCCCCGTTGGAAGATGAAAAGGTAGCTGAAAAGAGGGGCAAATTGTGGCGGGTGGTCCATAGTGAAATAATGCAATACCAAGCGGATAGGGAGGCAGTACAACGGGCTGGTGTGGTGCGTGAAAGGAGCCGAGAGTCTGTTGCGTGTGGGTATGAGTGTCCCCTGCCCCCTGTTGTCTCCACTGTCAGGCTGCCAGCGTCAGCCATTGGGGGAGTTATTGAATCTCCCCGGGCGGTTGCTCCGCCCACACCAACGGCCTCCCTCCTACCGGAGCCGGAAGTGCCCCTGCCACCGTCACCGCCTACATCTGGGGACGGGGCAGGAAGTGACTCACAGGAAGTCATGGGATGGGGGAGGCCGGAAG
>NW_026632580.1:0-1037 GCF_030028575.1 Malurus melanocephalus
GTCTTTGCAGGCACCTGCTTCCAGTTTGGGAAGGGGCAGAGGGAGGCTTTTCACCTTGTGCTTTGGTGGCTCAGACCTTTGCAAGGACACTGCTGCCAGCACTGCCCCCTGCACTTTGGGAGGATGTCCCACATCCAGCTCGGATGTTGCTTCTGCATTTCTTATTCTGCCCTTCACAGTGGTAAAAATCTGCTGAAGAGCCGAGTCCTGGTCTCAGAGCATCTGCCCATGCAGTTCTATTGAAGGCATGTGAATCTATCAATATCTGATAATGCAGAAATGAACTTACAATAAACATTGTAATAGTACTGTAATAATATTGTAGCTGCCAAGGATGGGAGAACCCAGCTGTATTTTTCACTCTTGCAGTGATAACTGTGTGATCATTACCAACTCGAAGCTGTGTCACAATCTGCAAACAGAGAAGGAAATACTGTCGGTATTAAACTCAGAGATATTATTTGCATTCACAAGAACTCCCCTGTCCTGGAGCTATTTTAGAGGTGCTGTTACAACTCAATTGAATAAACTGGAAGTAAATATTCCCTGTCTAACTGTATATGACATGAACTGTACAAGACTTGAAAACCACCTGCAGTCCTCTGGATTTGGGGCCAGCAGCTCAGGCAATGTGGTKTCATTGCCCTGCTTTTCCCAAGGTTTAGCTGTATGGAAGAAGTTTTTTACAATGGGGGAGGTGAAATGCTGGCACAGGTTGCCCAGAGACGATGCTCCATTCCTGGAAACATCCAAGGCCAGAGACCACTGAAGTGACTGAGCCATTCCCTAAGAATCCCTTGCAGCTAAGGGGATGTGTGCTGGAAGCTTGAAGAGAAACAGAACAATTCTCCGCTCCTGCTTTCAGGTGTAAAGCACTTGGAGCAGCAATTCAGATAGATCCTTTAATGAGAAAAGGAGTTGATGGCTCTGATGATTTCTTCAGGCAGATAAGCAAGAAAGTCATTCCATGAACTTCATGAGCATTTCAACTAGAGCACAAACAACATTCCCATAGAGCAGTTTAGCAGCACATCCTA
>NW_026632581.1:0-1075 GCF_030028575.1 Malurus melanocephalus
TTTTTTGCAGTGAGAACGAGGCTCTGTGGCGGGAGATCGCCCGTACAGAATTTTCCTCATTTTCCCACTGATTTTCCCCATTTTCCATGGATTTTTCCCATTTTTCCATTGATTTTTCCCTTTCCCCATTGATTTTCCCATTTTTCCATGAATTTTCCCTGTTTTCCCACAGGATTTTTCCCATTTCCTCACAGATTTTCCATAAATTTTCCCATAGAATTTTCCCATTTTCCATGGATTGTTTCCATTTTCCCTCAGATTTTTCCCATTTTTCCATGAATTTTCGTGGGTTTTTTATTAATTTTTCCCATTTTTCCATGAATTTACTCCATTTTTTTTGTGGTGAGAACGAGGCTCTGTGGCGGGAGGTCGCCCACACAGGATTTTCCCATTTTCCC
Organism: Malurus melanocephalus; assembly: GCF_030028575.1. Lineage (NCBI taxonomy): Eukaryota > Metazoa > Chordata > Aves > Passeriformes > Maluridae > Malurus > Malurus melanocephalus. The sequence goes on from NW_026632581.1 coordinate 399, forward strand.
ACAGATTTTTCCCCATTTTTCCACGTTTTTTTCCCATTTTCCACCTATTTTTCCCTTTCCCCATTGATATTCCCATTTTTCCATGAATTTCCCCATTTTCCATGGAATTTTTGGTGTTTTTTTGCAGTGAGAACGAGGCTCTGTGGCGGGAGCTCAGCAGCCTGAGATTTTCCCATTTTCCCTCAGATTTTCCCCATTTTTCCATGGATTTTTCCCGTTTTTCCATGAATTTTTCCATTTTTCCATGAATTTTTCCCATTTTTCCATGGATTTTCCCACAGGATTTTTTCCATTTCTTCGCAGATTTTCCATGAATTTTCCCTCCGATTTTCCCCATTTTTCCATGGATTTTTCCCATTTTTCCGTGGATTTTTCCCGTTTTTGCGTCAATTTTTCGCTCTCCCTTTGCCATTCCCATTTTTCCATGAAATTCCCCAATTTCCATGGATTTTTGGTGTTTTTTTGCAGTGAGAACGGTGCTCTGTGGCGGGAATTCGCCCGCACAGATTTTTCCCATTTTCCCTCAGATTTTCCCCATTTTTCCATGGATTTTTCCCGTTTTTGCATCAATTTTTCCCTCTCCCAGTGCCATTCCCATTTTTCCATGAATTTTCCCATTTTTCATGGAATTTTTGGTGTTTTTTTGCAGTGAGAACGAGGCTCTGTGGCGGGAATTC
>NW_026632582.1:0-1028 GCF_030028575.1 Malurus melanocephalus
CCTGAGAGTCCCCAATTTTTGCTGCCCCCCACGATTTTGGGGGCTCACCTGGGGGCCGGACAAAGCCTGGATCTATGTGGTTATACTCCATTTTTTGGGGTGCTCAACCATCTCACTGGTCGGCTTCCCCTTTTGAAGGGTCCAGCACCCCATTTCTGGGGTCCAGCCTCACACCTGGGGGGGGGGTCCTCCCATTCTGGAGGCCCCCTCCCCGATTTTGGGAACTCAGTTGGTTGGGGCAAAGTCCAAATCTATAGGGTTATTCCCCATTTTTAGGAGATCTCTGCCCCATTTTTGGGATCCAGCCCCACACGCAGGGCTGCAAGTGCCTTGGCTACGCTCAAGCACTCGATCCCCATCCTGCAGGTGAAGCCCCGGCCCAGTCACCCCCAAAATCATCTGTGGAAGAGAGACCCCCAGGCCCCCAAAACCCAGCACAGGGTGGAGTAAGATGGGGAGTTCTTGATGCTTGAAAAGGGTAGAATTAAAACCCCATAGACTGGTGTCTGTAGAGCAGGTATTTGTTTATTGCAGBGCTGGAGGTGAGGGGGATCTTTCCTCCTAACTCACCTACCCTCACTTAGAATTGTCATTTATTTATCCTGTAAGTATTGCTGAACACTGTCACCATCACTACATCACCACCATAAATGGGAATGGAAATGCCCATCACAGTTCTGTAAGTGCGCCTGCATCATCCTCAATTTGGTGGTCGTGGGGGTGTCCTGAGAGACACCATCCTCTTCATCACTGTGGACTTTTCAACTTTATCCTCAGAGCATGTGCAGTTGTGATGTTCATGGTTTTTTTCTAGTCCCCGGTGACTTTATAGTTCATTTTTCAGCTGTCTTATACATATGCTGAATTCTCATTAGTGTTCTCTACTTTTCCTTAATGTAGCATCTACTTGTCTACTTCCAAAGTATTTTTTTGAATTATTCTCCCTGGTGATTCTACTTGTCCAGGCACCAAACCACTGGCTGAATTACATCCAGCTCATTCACTGTATGTTGCTAATACCCTATATA
>NW_026632583.1:0-1104 GCF_030028575.1 Malurus melanocephalus
TTTATCCCACCCCTCGTGGGTCACAGCTCTCCTGCACAGCTCATCCCAGCCTGTGCCAATTTCCTGAGATAAACAAAAATAAAGCTTTTATAACGGAGGTGTGTCTGAAACTTGACTCAGAGCAGAAACGTTCCAGTCTGCACTTTGCAGAGAAGTCTGATGGGGAGGGACTGTGCAGACCCTGCTGAGCAAAGAGGAGCTGTGCTGCTGCCAAAAGGTGCACAAAAATCACTCCTTTTCTCACCACTGCAGCACAAAAATCTCTCATTTTCTCACCAGTGCAGCACAAAAATCACTCTTTTCTCACCACTGCAGCACAAAAATCACTCCTCACCACTCCCCCAGCTCCCCTCTGCCAGAGCCGAGCCAGAGCACAGGACAGGACAGGGGGACACACTGGATCCTCTCTTGCCCCTCCTTTCAGTTTGTCCTTCTCAGTCTCTTTTTGAATTCCTCATTTCACGTGTCTGTGTTTTCTCTCCCCCATGCTATGGCAGTGGTGCTCCATGCTGATGAGACAGTGCGTGGTACAACCGCAGGCAGTCATTTTTCAGGTAATTTCTASGGTAATGAACACCCGCCTCTTGCTTTTTCACCCACCGAGCAGAAGGTCAGGCGTCCTGCCCGAGGAGGGACGGTCATTCTGGTCAKGATGGTCATTCTGGGCTGGTTCTGGTCATCCTGATCCTCACCAGCAGCGGGGTCAGAGCTGAGCTAAATCTGAGATTCCTTCTGTTGCTCCCCCAATCAGCTGGAGAAGCTCTTGGGGAGGGTCAGCAGGAGGGTCTCAGTGGGGCCATGGGGTCACAGGCTGCTCCATGGCTGCTGCCTTGCCCTGGGGTTCCCTTTCCTGTCTCTATAGGATGCCATAAAGGAGCAGATCTGCCTGGGAATGGGGAGAGGGGATGTCCCTTTATCCCTCATGAGCGGTTCAACACCAACACTGTGACCCCATAGGGTCAGAGGGGCATTTGCTCCTTCACGGGGTGTTGGGATCCCCTGGCCCTGCACAGACAGGGGATCCCCTGGCACACACAGACAGCACCCACTGTGTGATTTCAGGGTGAAGGCTTCTCTTCTCTGCACCCCAACTTTGGGGTCAGA
>NW_026632584.1:0-1056 GCF_030028575.1 Malurus melanocephalus
GGGATTCGATATTCGGAGTTCCCAAATCAGCCCCGAGCAAATCCTCGGTGCGGGAAAATGAGGAGGAAGAGGCAGAACCTTTCAAAAAGTCGATGTTCTATATTAAAAAAAAAAAAATCTGGAATGATTTGAATTCAATATTGACAGCTCCGGCGCCCCCGCTCCGATTGGAAAACTCCGCTTTTTTATCGCCGACTCGTAAAAAAAAAAAAAAAAAAAATCCGAACGGCTTTTTTTTTTTTATGTAGTGCGGTATAAACAACAACAACATCCCCGGCTTTATGGCGTTTTATAGTTTGTTAAACAGTTTACGGCCCTTTTTTTTTTTTGGGGCTATTACCGATGCAATTCCCCCTCATGCGATAGTTAAACCTTTATCAATAATAAGGAAATTGATCATTAAAATGTTAAATATGACTACCTCGTTTGTTTTAAAATATGTTTAGGGCTAAGAAGCTGTATGATTTGATAACTTGTATTAAAATACCAATTACATTTATAGGACCTTTTAAAACTGCTCGCAATTAAATCGTGTTCTTTTACAGTTTTCCAAAGCGACCCTGACATTTCAAAAAGGCTAAAACTGCCTCGTTAAAATTTCCAAATTAACGACTGCGAGCGCGCTTCTCTTTAATTTTCCAACACTCCCCAAAAAAAAAAATCAATCTTTGGGGTGGTCTAGGTGCGTGATTTGTTGTGAGGAGAGCGATTTCTCATTAATGGGGGTAGTTAAACATATTTAATCCGTAAATTCACCCCACCTCCTTCTCCCTTCCCCTCTCCCTCCCTCTCCCTCCCTCTCCCTCTCTCTCTCTCTCTCGCTCGCTTTTCCTTCTTTATTCTCTCACACTCTTCCTTTTCACAATCATGCGGTGCCGGGTCCGTGCGGAGTAAGGAGAAGCCAATAGGATGAGGTTTTGGTAATAGATGCAAATGATCATGAAAAGACACTGCAAAATATGAAACAACTCATTTGCGCCGAAGTAAATCACTGAAAACTGTTTATGAACTGGCATCTCTTTCTTGGAAATGTAAAGCGAGAACTCTTTTAAGTGG
>NW_026632585.1:0-1068 GCF_030028575.1 Malurus melanocephalus
TCCTTTTTCTTTATTGCCTCAAGGCTCATGAGAAAAAATCCTGTTATATAATATCCCAAAAACCACTCAGGAACAGGTTCCCCCTCCCTTCTTCATCCCCAAGCTTCAGCTGTCGTAGACCCTCCCCACCTTCAGAGACCATCCCACCCCCCCTGCACATCAAGACCCTCTTCCCAAGCCATATTTCCATCACTCCACCCCTCCCAAACCCCATCTCACCCATCCTGCCCCACCCAATACCCTTCTCACCCCTCCTGATTTGCATCCCCCTTCACTCAATCCCATTCCAACCACATCCGCCCTGAAGGGCTGTGATACTGAGTAGTTTTGGGCTGAAATTGAGCCATTTTGGTGTTAGATTGAGTACTTTTATGTGGAATTCAGTGGCTTTGAGGTGATAGATCTATTTCTCTTGGCTTTTAAAACACAAAATGATGGAGGAAACTGCACCAAATGCCCCAGAACCACTACATCCTTGTTGTGGTTTGAATGAATTCAATGGGAGCCAAACACTCCCAAGTTCCAGCAAACCCCCTCCCCCCTCTCTTTTCCCCACCCGGGTCCTGGAGACAACCTTTTCCACAGAGAGGAAAGTGAAAAGAAAAGGGGGAAAAAAACTATTTATTTAAAAATCATATAAACACAAAGAAAAAAAAAACCCTGTGGAATCAGCTGTTGATCCCAAAGGCTTTCTCTTCCCTCCTGGGAGTGGCTCCCAGAGGGGTTGGACAGAGTCTCTCTCCGGTGCTTCACTGAAGGATTTTTCTCCCGGCCGTGCCACGAGAATCCTCCAATTCTCAGATGACGAAGAGGAAAAAAACAAATTTGAGGAAAAACAAGTCCAAAGAAAGCAGAAAAAAAAGGAGCAGTCCCAGGAAGAGCAGCTTCTTTTTCCACCGCCGATCCCGAGAGAGAAAAAAACCAAAACCAAATGTGTGTGTGTTGTTCCTTTCCCTGCCATTGTCCTTGAAGGGAGGAACATCAGCAAACAAAGCAGAGCAGTCTCGACTCATGGAGAGTTCCAGAAGGGTTGTTGAACTTTCCTCTGACATCAGCAGATGATGGAAT
>NW_026632586.1:0-1137 GCF_030028575.1 Malurus melanocephalus
TAATGAAATGACACTCAGTCATCAAAGGCCTTAGGTGACGTGAGAAATAAGACACACATGTAGGGCTGAGATGTCCCTAAAGGTCTTCCTAAAAACCAAGAACAGTTTATTCCTGCATCTCAACACCAAAAAAAAATCAATTACTGGGTTCTCCAATCCCATAACTGGCACTGGTTACACCACTGCATAGGATGCCTAGATTTACCTCACACCTCCAGAGTCAAACATGAAAAGCCAGAAAATACCTGTAAGAGACTGTACAGAAGACCTTTGACTGTCTCACGATCATCGATATGGATTGAGACTGAACACCCCAAAAAAGAGAACCCCGAGGGGAAGAAAGGGGGACTTTTGCTTAAAGGAGTCTGAGCCAGATCAAGGTGGGATGACTGCCAAGTTTCCAGCTCATAGGCTGGAAGGTAAAGCGTGTAAACCATGGATGGCTGCGCTGCTCCTGACGTGGAGACGGAAAGAGAGCGGCGCGACCCCATACTGCACACCTCATGGAACAATGGACATTCTTTCCCCACTGCTCGGCCAATTTTTCCATACTTTGCAACCCCCTGAAGCTGCCACCCACTTTCAAAAGGACTATAAAGAGTCTCTCTGAAAAGACCCTGATCGGGATCCCCCGCAACGGACTGCTTGCGAACCTATGAAATTCGGACTGCGTGGACTCATCGGAGCCGTTTGGTAGCTATAAACCCACTCTTTTTCTCCCCCTCTCTCTCACTTTCTGTCTCTCTCACCCTCTTCTATCACAAAAATCCAATAAAATTATTCATGATTATTTAAAATATATATACTTTGCCCCCTCGTCTCTTTTGCACTCTGAGATTCTGATAACGAACCCCTCACGACTCCCGCTTGGGTTAAGCAGATCGTGACAGTACCTACTCACCATTTTGGGGATTTCCAGCAGAATTGTTATTCCTTTCTACAAAAAGACTCTTCCATTTTTTATGAAGTAATTAAATATTGATTCCTCCACAGAAGGAGGACTAGTCAGTCTAGTCATGTCAACCTGGTGCTTGCTGAGGAGGGAGGAGAGCTGCATCCTTCTCACACCAGAAATCACTCCAAAATGATCTGTGGAACAGGTAGGAATCCATCCCAATTGTGAGAGTACCAGACAGA
>NW_026632587.1:0-1103 GCF_030028575.1 Malurus melanocephalus
CGGAACCTGCGTGACAACCTGGCCGACCTGCGGGCACAGGTGGCGGCAAACCAGAAAGGGATCGGGCTGGTGCGGGAGCTGATCGGGCAGCACGGGCTGGGGGCTGTGCAGGCGTACATGGGATACGTGCAGGTGAGACCCCAAAAACACCCAAAATCACCCCAAAAATATCCCAAAACCACCACAGAAATATCCCAAAAATATCCCAAAGATATCGCAAAAAACAGCCCAAAAATATCCCAAAAACATCCCAAAAACCCCCGGAGCTGATCAGGCAGTGTGGGCTGGGGGTTGTGCAGGCGTATATGGGATACGTGCAGGTGAGACCCCAAAAACACCCAAAATCACCCCAAAAATATCCCAAAAACATCCCAAAAATAATCTAAAAATACCTCAAAAATATCCTTAAAACATGCAAAAAACAGCCCAAAAAAACCCCAAAAACACCGGAGCTGATGGGGCAGCACGGGCTGGGGGCTGTGCAGGCGTACATGGGATACGTGCAGGTGAGACCCCAAAAACACCCAAAATCACCCCAAAAATATCCCTAAGATATCCCAAAGATATCCCAAAGATATTCTAAAAATACCCCAAAAATATCCTTAAAACATCGCAAAAACAGCCCAAAAAAACCCCAAAAACACCAGAGCTGATGGGGCAGCACGGGCTGGGGGCTGTGCAGGCATACATGGGATACGTGCAGGTGAGACCCCAAAAACACCCAAAATCACCCCAAAAATATTCCAAAAAACCACCCCAGAAATATCCCAAAAACACCGCAAAAAACAGCCCAAAAAAACACCCCAAAAACACCAGAGCTGATGGGGCAGCACGGGCTGGGGGCTGTGCAGGCGTACATGGGATATGTGCAGGTGAGACCCCAAAAACCACCCAAAATCACCCCAAAAATATCCCAAAAATATCCCAAAAACATCCCAAAAATAATCTAAAAATACCTCAAAAATATCCTTAAAACATCGCAAAAAACAGCCCAAAAAAACCCCAAAAACACCGGAGCTGATGGGGCAGCACGGGCTGGGGGCTGTGCAGGCATACATGGGATACGTGCAGGTGAGACCCCAAAAACACCCAAAATCACCCCA
>NW_026632588.1:0-1028 GCF_030028575.1 Malurus melanocephalus
ACGGGAACCACCTTGACACTGCTGGAATTGGGGAAAAAAGAGGGAAATTTGGGAAAAAATGGGAAAAAATGGGAAAAAATGGGAATTTGGGAAAAAACGGGAAAATTATACTGTTAGAAATGGGGAAGAAACGTGGGAATTTGGGAAAAAATGGGAAAAATGGGAAAAAAAGGCAATTTGGGAAAAAATGGGAAAATTATACTATTGGAAATGGGGAAAAAACAAGGGAATTTGGGAAAAAATGGGAAAAAATGGGAATTTGGGAAAAAACGGGAAAATTATACTGTTAGAAATGGGGAAAAATGGGGGAATTTGGGAAAAAATGGAAAAAAATGGGAAAAAATGGGAATTGGGGACGGAATTTGCAAATTTGGGAATTTGGGATGGAATTTGGGAGTTTGTGATGGGAATTTGGAATTTTGGGATGGATTTTGGGGTGGAATTTGGAATTTTGGGGTGGAATTTGAGATTTTAGGATGGAATTTGGGATTTTAGGATTTTGGGATGGATTTTGGGGTGGAATTTGAGATTTTGGGGTGGAATTTGGGATTTTGGGATGGAATTTCGGATTTTGGGGCGGATTTTAGGGTTTTGGGGTGGAATTTGGGATTTTGTGATTTTGGGATGGAATTTGTGATTTTGGGATGGAATTTGGGATTTTGGGACTTTGGGATGGATTTTGGGGTGGAATTTGGGATTTTGTGATTTTGGGATGGATTTTAGGGTGGAATTTTGGGATTTTGGGGTGGATTTTGGGGTGGAATTTGGGGTTTTGGGATGGAATTTGAGATTTTGGGGTGGAATTTGAGATTTTGGGGTGGAATTTGTGGTTTTGGGGTTGAATTTGGGTTTTCAGATTTTGGGGTGGATTTCGGGATATAATTTGGGATTTTGGGGTGGAATTTGAGATTTTGGGATGGAATTCAGTATTTTGGGATGGAATTTGGGATTTTGGGGTGGAATTAGAGATTTTAGGATTTTGGGAAGGATTTTGGGATGGAATTTGGGGTTTTGGGGTGGAATTTGGG
>NW_026632589.1:0-1052 GCF_030028575.1 Malurus melanocephalus
CAGAGAGAATGTTGATTGCAGATTATGGCCAGGGTGGAATATCTGACTCAGAACAATTTGCAGTACTGATAAATTAGCYGATTTTAATTCAGTTGGAGTGACTTGGAATCCCATTGCTATCAAAGTTTATGATTTCTCCTTAGTTGAGCAGGTTATAGAGCTGAATAGAAATAAGGTTATAAATGACTGGGAACTGCTTTTTGCTTATGCTACTTCCTGTCCACAGAGCACAGAAACAACAGCAGACTCTCCTGTGGCTACCAGTGCTCCTGGTGAAGAGGCCAAAGAGGAGCAAAATGACCAGAACCCTCCTGCTGTGGTCACAGCACAGCCTGAATGTCCCGATCCTGTAAGTGCCAGTTCTTGTTAGTGCTGTCTTTAGAGCAAAGCAGAGCTGCAAGTTTCTGAGCAGACAGCCCTTGCTGTTGGGGGCTGAGGATGCTGAGTGCTGGTGTCCTGCCAGGAGCGAGCCATTCCCCCCAAAGAAGGGACAATTGGACAATGGGCTTTGCCCTGTCATACTCAGACATCATAAAGCTGTTGCCTTTTGGTGAGCATCTGGCTATAAGCTCAGTGAAGCTCTGTCTGTTTGCTTCTGCAATGCTATGGCCAAGGGCAAACATGGTAATGGTGAAGGCCAAAATACTTTGTTCACGCCCTATTTGCAAAGTTTCAGGGGCTATCACAATTGTTCTGTAGTTTTTGTGAATAATTCTCCACGTCTACAGAGCCTTTTCGTCTGTCTGTCTTTTCATTTTTGGTAAACAGCAAAGACATGACTGTGTTTTCAGTGAACCCGTGTGGGCGACTCTTCTGTGTGACAAAAGAAACAAACTGCATAGTTCTGAACCATTATTCTGGGGAAAAACCATAAGTGGAGTGTATCTGTTGATGCCTTTTGTTGTGAAGTCTGCAGCTTACAAAACTGCACTGGAGCCTAGCGAGGGTGGGGCAAAGCTGCAGGTGCTTGACTGCGGTCTTGCAATGCTAATAACAGGAAGGATTTCTCAAATTCCTCATGCTCTATTTTAAGACAAACTCATTACTTTGTT
>NW_026632590.1:0-1032 GCF_030028575.1 Malurus melanocephalus
CAGGAGCACGGCGAGGACATCCTGGGACACGCGGACTTCATGGTGACACTCAGGGGACAGCGGGGACATCAACGGGGACATTGGGGACATTGGAAAAAATCACAAATAAATTGGGGGAAATTGGGAAAAATATGGGGGAAATATGAGAAAATGGGAATTGGGGACATTGGAGACACTGGGACATTGGGGACATTGGGGACAATGGGGACATTGGGGACATTGGGGACATTGGGGACATTGGGTGACATTGGGTGACATTGGGGACAATGGGGACAATGGGGGACATTGGGGACATTGGGGACATTGGGGACAATGGGGACATTGGGTGACATTGGGGACAATGGGGACATTGGAAAAAATTGGAAAAAAATTGGGGAAAATTGGGAAAAAAATTGGGATAAAAATATGGGAAATGGGGATTGGGGACATTGGGGACCTTGGGGGTTGGGGACAGTGGGGACATTGGAGACAGTGGAAAAAATCGGAAAAAATGTGGGGAAAATTGGGAAAAAATGGGGGAAAATATGGGAAAATGGGGATTGGGGACATTGGGGACATTGGGGACATCGGGGAGGTGGCATTGGGGACACAGAGGGGTTGGGGCCAGCAGGGCTGGGGGTGACGGGCCTGTGTCCCAATGTCCCCATGGGTGACATTCCCATTGTCCTCCTGATGTCCTCAATGTCCCCATTGTCCCCAATGTCCCTGATCCCCATTTTTCCCCCGTTTTTCTCCCATTTTCCCCCCATTTTTCCCCCAATTTCTTCCCAATTTTTTGCCATTTTTCCCCACTGTCCCCAATGATGTCCCCACTGATGTCCCCAATGTCCCCATTATTGTCCCCTGTGTCCCCAGGTGGGGTCCCCCTATGCCCTTGCTGTCCCCAATGTCCCCAATGTCCCTATTGATGTCCCCAATGTCCCCAATGTCCCCAATCCACACAATGTCCCCAATGTCCCCAATGTCTCCAATGTCCCCAATCCCCATTTTTCCCCCATTTTTTCCCCCAATCCCCCCTCTGTCCCCAATGAT
>NW_026632591.1:0-1118 GCF_030028575.1 Malurus melanocephalus
GTGGTCTTCCCTGTCTGGGCATCTGCCCTCAGCCCGTACTGGAGGATGGCCAGCAGCAGCAGGATTTTGGTGATTTTTCCAGCCATGGCCTGGAGCAGGAGGAGGGAGAGAAGGGGCTCATTGGGGTTGGCATCAGGGGGATGGATGGTGGCTGGGGCAGCGGGGCAGGAAAAGGCGGGTCCAGGGAGGGGCACAGCCTGGCAGCCCTGAGGGACTCGGCCCGATGGCAGTCCCTGCCCTGTCCGAGGTGTTCCCGCAGCCCCAGCAGCCTCTCCCCTGCCTCAGCAGCTCCCCGGGTGTTCCTCGCCCGGCTCCATGGCAGTCCCTGCCCTGTCCGAGGTGTTCCCGCAGCCCCGGCAGCCTCTCCCCGGCCTCAGCAGCTCCYCGGGTGTTCCTCGCCCGGCTCCATGGCAGTCCCTGCACTGCCCGAGGTGTTCCCGCAGCCCCGGCAGCCTCTCCCCGGCCTCAGCAGCTCTCCCGGTGTTCCTCGCCCGGCTCCATGGCAGTCCCTGCCATGCCCGAGGTGTTCCCGCAGCCCCGGCAGCCTCTCCCCGCCCTCAGCAGCTCTCCCGGTGCTCCTGGCCCGGCCCTCGCCCAGCCCAGCCCTGACCCGCCGTGCCGCCCTCACCGCTGCCTGGAGCCGCCCTACAGCGGGGACACTGCAAGGATGGCACTGCAGAGATGACCCTGCAGAGGTGACACTGCAGCGGCGACACTGCAGCGGGGACACTGCAACGACACTGCAGCGGGGACACTGCAGCGGGGACACTGCAAGGGTGGCACTGCAGAGGTGACACTGCAGAGGTGACACTTCTGAGATGACCCTGCAGCTGTGGCACCGCAGCAGGGATACTGCAGAGATGACCGTGCAGCGGTGACACTGCAGCGGGGACACTGCAGGGATGGCACTGCAGCTGTGACACTGCAGCGGGTTCACTGCAGAGATGACCCTGCAGAGATGACACTGCAGGGATGGCACTGCAGAGGTGACCCTGCAGCGGTGGCTCTGCAGAGGTGGCACTGCAGCGGTGGCACTGCAGCGGTGACACTGCAGCTTGCGGTGCCTGGGGACCGTCCCCTCCGATGTCACAGACACCAGGGTTCCATGGCCACACCCT
>NW_026632592.1:0-1109 GCF_030028575.1 Malurus melanocephalus
CGGTGGCGCAATCGCTTCCTGGAGGGGATGAGGCAACTGGGAGGGACTGGGAGGGACTGGGAGGGACTGGGAGGGACTGGGAGGGGCGGCGGGGGGAACTGGAGGGCACTGGGAGGGACTGGTGAGTAACTGGGATGGGCTGGGAGGGACTGGGATCAAACTGGGATGGACTGGGATGGACTGGGAGGGCATTGGAGGGGATTGGGAGGGGGGAAAGGGTTAAAAAAGGGGTTAAAAATGGTATTTGGGGGTTACTGGTTTATACTGGGATGGACTGGGATAAACTGGGATCAAACTGGGATTAAACTTGGATGGACTTGGACAGACTGGGATGAACTGGGATTAAACTGGGATCAAACTGGGACAAACTGGGATCAAACTGGTACAAACTGGGATTAACCTGGGATCAAACTGGGACAAACTGGGATCAAATTTGGATTAAACTGGTACAAACTGGTACAAACTGGGATTAAACTGGGATTAAACTGGGATCAAACTGGGACAAACTGGGACTAAACTGGAACAAACTGGGATCAAACTGGGATCAACTGGAACAAACTGGTACAAACTGGGACGAACTGGGATTAACCTGGGATCAAACTGGGACAAACTGGGATCAAATTTGGATTAAAGTGGAACAAACTGGGATCAAACTGGGATTAAATTGGGATCAAATTGGGATAAAACTGGGAGAAACTGGGACAAACTTGGACAAACTGGGACCAAACTGGGACAAACTGGGATTAAACTGGGATAAACTGGGATTAAATTGGGATCAAATTGGGATAAAACTGGAACAAACTGGGATCAAACTGGGATTAAACTGGGATTAAACTGGGATCAAACTGGGATCAAACTGGGATTAAACTGGGACAAACTGGGATTAAATTGGGATTAAACTGGGATAAACTGGGACAAACTGGTACAAACTGGGATTAAACTGGGATAAACTGGGATTAAATTGGGATTAAACTGGGATAAACTGGGATTAAATTGGGATAAAACTGGTACAAACTGGGACAAACTGGGATCCATCACTTTATTGATCCCCCCCCCCCGAGGGGGCGGAGCCGATTGGTCCAACCCGGAAGTCGCTCGACACAAAAACC
>NW_026632593.1:0-1103 GCF_030028575.1 Malurus melanocephalus
AAACTGCTCTGGAGGCCGTACAGGGACATCAGAGGGGCACTGGGAGTGTCCCTCATCAGGGGGATCTGCAGGGAGGGAACTCCTGGCACTGACCCATGGCCTTGGAGGCAAAGGCTCTGCTGGGTGGTGCAGGAGATCAGGGGCCTGTCCTGGGGAGGAAATCTGCAGTGCAGGGGATGGCCCAGAGCTGCCTTAACCCCCTTCCAGGGCATTCCAGCAGCAGCTCCCTCTCCCTGCCTGCCCAGGGCTCTGCTGCTGGAGCTGTCCCTGCCAGCAGCTGCTCCCTGTGCCCAGGGCTGGGCCCTGCCAGTGCTGCCAGAGCCCAGCCCAGCCCTGGGGGCTSAGCTCTGCCCTGCAGACCCCTCCCAGCACAGGGACCTGCCCAGGGACAGCTCTGYCTGTGCAGGGGCTTGGGAGCAGCTCATGGAGGGCACAATGAGAACTGGGGTGTCAGTGCCTTCACCAGAGTGCAGAAATAAACTCCCACCTCCCACTGCCCCCCAGGCAATGGAGAGTGGAAACCTCCCAGCACAGACTCCTTCTCTGTCAGGTTAATGCTGCCTCGATGTCTCTCTCCAAAGGCCCCTGGGGTGATGTGGAGCTGTGAGCAGCTCTGACCCCACTGCACCCACTCACTGCACGAGAACTCTGCCCTGCCAGGGTCACAGCTTCCCCCAGAGCTGATCCCCAGAGCTCTCTGGGCAGCTCCCCAGGAAGGCTGAGAGCTGCCCTGGCCAGAGCAGAGCCCCTGTCCTGACCCTCAGCCCCTGCAATGAAGGGACCCTGCCTGACAGAAAAGCCCTGGGCACCCCTGGCTGCACCCCCGGCTTCCCAGCCCTGCAGCAGCCCCAGAAAGGGACATTCCATGCCCTGTCCCTCTGATGGGGCTGCAGGGAGTCCCTGCTCTGGAGCTTGTAATTCCCCCCCAAAAAGAGACCCTGAGAGCCCCCAGGCAGTCCTGAGCTGCAGTGAGAGGGGGAGCTCTGGGAGAGCCTCCAGCCCCCTCCCAGATGGCCCTGGAGGCAGAGACTCACCGTATCAGGGCTGTGCAGGTGACTCCAGCAGTGACCTCGCAGCATCCTCGCCCTGCACAGAGCCTCTCA
>NW_026632594.1:0-1136 GCF_030028575.1 Malurus melanocephalus
GATACCTGAGTGAGTGAGGCCTGTGAGTGAGGTTAAGTCATAAGGTACAGGCTGAGTTAAATGCTGCTGAGTGGTTGTCCTCTGTTAAATTAGTGAGGTTAAATCATGGGTTATAAGTCAGGTTAAATTCTGTTCAGTTTTATTCTTTTGCTAAATTATTAAGTTTATGTGTAAGGTGTAAGCACTGTTAAGTTTGAACACTCTAAAGCTTTTAGGCCGTGTTCCTTTTATCCTTGCCCTCACTGTCCTTTTGTCACACACACCTAAAATGACACACAGGGACAGGTCTTGGTTCATTTCTGGTTTGATTGATTGGATTTGGTTTGGTTTTATTATTGCTTTGTTCCCCTGCTGTGCCTGAACTGTCCCCACAGGAGCAGAGTGACTCTTGCCCATGAACTTTGTGACATCATACAGCCCCCTGTGACCTCACACAGCCCCCTGTGACCTCACACAGCCCCCTGTGACATCACACAGCTCCCTATGACCTCACACAGCCCCTGTGACATCACACAGCTCCATGTCGTGTCACACAGACACCCTGGGATGTCACAAACCAACACTGTGATGTCATAACACACTCTGTGATGTCTGTGATATCATTGAGCTCAGCTGTGATGCCATAGCCCAATCTATGATGTCACACATCTGCTCTGTGATGCCACAGAGCCCCTTCTATGATGTCAGAGTCTGCTCTGTGATCTCACACATCACACTGTGATGTCAAAGATGTGATGTCACATCACCACACTGTCATGTCACACCATGCTCTATGATGTCATGCAACCAGCCAGTGATGTCATAGCCTCTTTTGTGATGTCACAACTCACTCAGAGATCTCCCAGCCTAAAATGTGATGTCATACAGTCACCCTGCAATGCCACAGCCCATCCTGTGATGTCACACAGTCCCCTCCATGATGCCACAGCTGCTCAATGATCACACACAACCCACACTCAGTGATGTCATAGCCCAATCTGTGACCTCACACASYGCACTCAGTGATGCTGTCACACAGCCCCTTTCTGCCATCACAGCTGCTCGCTGGCTCTGTGACACAGCCCCAGAGGTGCCGCTCTGGCACAGCCCCCTCTGGGCCATGGCACAGCCCCTGCCAGTGCTGAGCCCTGGGAGCT
>NW_026632595.1:0-1075 GCF_030028575.1 Malurus melanocephalus
CATTTCCCTGTGTTGTTCTGTGCCCCAAACGCGACGATTTTTTGGGAAAAAATCCCCCAAATCCACCAGTTTCCCTGAATTTCCTGGTTCTGTTCAGCTTTTTTGAGGAGAAAAAAAGGAAAAATCCCATTTTCCTGCGTTTTGTGTGAAATTTGTGCCTTAAAAGCCAAAAATTTGGGAAAAAATCCCCCAAGCAAAGGGTTTTGGGGGTTATTTTGGGGTAAAAGCAGCAGGAAAAGGTGAATTTTAAGAATTTCCCCTCCCATCTCCAAACCCAAAAGGAAAAATTTCATTTTCTTCAATTTTGCTGTGAAATTTATTCCATAAAAGCCAAAAATTTGGGAAAAAATCCCCCAAGCAAAGGATTTGGGGGTTATTTTGGGGTAAAATCAGCAAGAAAAGGTGAATTTTGGGAATTTTCCCCTCCCATCTCCAAACCCAAAAGGAAAAATTTAATTTTCTTCCATTTTGCCGTGAAATTTATGCCCTAAAAGCCAAAAATTTTGGAAAAAATCCCCCAAGCAAAGGATTTGGGGGTTATTTTGGGGTAAAAGCAGCAGGAAACGGTGAATTTTAGGAATTTCCTCCTCCCAACTCCAAACCCAAAAGGAAAAATTTCATTTTCTTGATTTTGCCGTGAAATTTATTCCATAAAAGCCAAAAATTCAGAAAAAAGGCCCCAAAGCCGAACGTTTTGCGGTTATTTTGGGGTAAAAGCAGCAGGAAAAGGTGAATTTTGGGAATTTCCTCCTCCCAACTCCAAACCCAAAAGGAAAAATTTCATTTTCTTGCATTTTGCCGTGAAATTTATTCCGTAAAAGCCAAAAATTTGGGAAAAAAATCCCCCAAACCAAACGTTTTGGGGTTATTTTGGGGTAAAATCAGCAGGAAAAGGTGAATTTTGGGAATTTCTCCATCTCTAATCGGGACACAGTGGGAGCTCATCCAGCGGGGTTAATTTGGGGTAAAAGCGGCAGGAAAAGGTGAATTTTAGGAATTTCTCTAATTGGGAGAGGGTGGGAGCTCATCCAGCGGGGTTAATTTGGGGTAAAAGCAGCAGGAAAAGGTGAATTTT
>NW_026632596.1:0-1136 GCF_030028575.1 Malurus melanocephalus
CAGGGTTAATTTCTCATTTTTGGGGATATTTGTCCCGGATTCCTGCTCACAGCCGGGGCTCGCTGTGTGCTGGTTGTTCAGGGTTAATTTCTCATTTTTGGGGATATTTGTCCCGGATCCGTGCTGACAGCCGAGGCTCGCTGTGGCCGAGCTGGTGCTGGTTGTTCAGCGTTTATTTCTCATTTTTCGTGATATTTGTCCCGGATCCGTGCTGACAGCCGGGGCTCGCTGTGGCAGAGCTGGTGCTGGTTGTTCAGGATTAATTTCTCATTTTTCGGGATATTTGTCCCGGATCCGTGCTGACAGCCGGGACTCGCTGTGTCGGAGCTGGTTCAGGGTTAATTTCTCATTTTTGGGGATATTTGTCCCGGATTTGTCCCGGATCCGTGCTGGATCCGTGCTGACAGCCGGGGCTCGCTGTGGCCGAGCGGTGCAGGGTTAATTTCTCATTTTTCGGGATATTTGTCCCGGATCCGTGCCGGATCCGTGCTGACAGCCGGAGCTCGCTGTGGCCGAGCTGGTACAGCGTTAATTTCTCATTTTTCGGGATATTTGTCCGGATCCGTGCTGACAGCCGGGGCTCGCTGTGGCGGAGCTGGTACAGAGTTAATTTCTCATTTTTGGGGATATTTGTCGGGATATTTGTCCCGGATCCGTGCTGACAGCCGGGACTCGCTGTGGCGGAACTGGTACAGAGTTAATTTCTCATTTTTGGGGATATTTGTCTCAGATTTGTCCCGGATTTGTCCCGGATCCGTGCTGACAGCCGGGGCTCGCTGTGGCGGAGCTGGTACAGAGTTAATTTCTCATTTTTGGGGATATTTGTCCCGGATTTGTCCCGGCTTTGTCCCGGATCCGTGCTGACAGCCGGGGCTCGCTGTGGCCGAGCTGTAGCAGGGTTAATTTCTCTTTTTTTTCTGGATATTTGTCCCGGATCCGTGCTGGATCCGTGCTGGCAGCCGGGGCTCGCTGTGGCGGAGCTGGTGCTGGTTGTTCAGGGTTAATTTCTCATTTTTGGGGATATTTGTCCCGGATTTGTCCCGGATCCGTGCTGACAGCCGCGCTCTCGGCCGGCAGGGGGCGCTGTGGGCCCGGCCCTGAGGGGAGCTCGGCCCTGAGGGGAGCGGGAGCGGGAA
>NW_026632597.1:0-1099 GCF_030028575.1 Malurus melanocephalus
GAATATTGAGGGATTTCAGGATGATTTATGGGAATTTATGGGAGTTTTGAGACATTTTTGGGAATGTATGGGAGTTTTGAGGTATTTGTGGGGATTTTAGARATGGATTTTGGGCAATTTTTGGGAGAATTTACAGGAATTCCTGGGGGCTTTTAAGTATTAGCCATATTTATGGGGTTTTTTGGCTTTTTATAAAACCTGTTAAATATTTTTCCCTGCTTTTACTTAATTCCAATTTTTTTTGGAATATTTATGAATTTTTGGGATTTTTTGGGATTTTTTTCCAGCCTGGGCAGAGAAAAGGGGCTACAAAACGGCGCGGGCGGCTCGGAACGACGTGGCCAGAGCGGCCAACGGGATCCTGCGGCTGGCGGCCGAGGGGAGGCTGAGACTGTGCATGACACCCCCGGGATTTACTGAACAAAAAGGTACCAAAATATCCCAAAAAAATCCCAAAAATCAAAAAAAAACCTGACAAAAAAATCCGCAAAAAAAACCTCAAAAAAATCCCCGAGAAAAAACGATTTATGGGGGTTTTATGGGGATCCTACGGCCGAGGGGAGGCTGAGGCTGTGCATGACTCCACCGGGATTTACTGAACAAAAAGGTAACAAAATATCCCAAAATAACCCCAAAAAAAACAGAAAAAAAACCCAGGAAAAAATCCGCAAAAAATCCCCCCCCAAAAACCCCAAAAAAACCCAATCCTGCGGCCGAGGGGAGGCTGAGGCTGTGCATGACACCCCCAGGATTTACTGAACAAAAAGGTACCAAATATCCCCAAAAAATTTAAAAAAAAAAATTAAAAAAATTCGCAAAAAAAACCCGCAAAAAATCCCCAAAAAATAACATTTCTGGGGGGATCCTGTGGCCAAGGGGAGGCTGAGGCTCTGCATGACACCACCGGGATTTACTGACCAAAAAGGTAACAAAATATCCCCCAAAAAAATCCCAAAACCCCCCCAAAAAAAATCCAGGTCCTTCCTGGGGGTTTCTGGGTCTTTTTTTTGGGATCAGGGTCAGTTTTGCAGGATTTTGAGGCCGTTTTTGGGTATCCTGGCTTCATCCTGGTCAGATTTTTTGGGGTTTTTTTGGGCTC
>NW_026632598.1:0-1070 GCF_030028575.1 Malurus melanocephalus
AAATCCTACAGGGAGAGACCCAAATCCTACAGGGATGGACCCAAATCCTACAGGGAGAGCCCCGAAAAACCCTGGGGAATGGGGGGAAATGGGGTCAGGGGGGAGCCAAAATGGGGAAAAGTCAAAATCCTACAGAGAGAGACACAAATCCTACAGGGAGAGCCCCGAAAAACCCTGGGGAGGGGGGGAATGGGGTCAGGGGGGGCCCAAAATATGGAGGGGTCGAAATCCTACACAGAAAGACCCAAATCCTACAAGGATGGACCCAAATTCCCGTTTTTTCCCCCCAAATCTCACCCTCGGGCCCCGGGGACCCCTCCAGCAGCCCGGGGGTCCCTGTTTTCCCCATTTTTTGCCCGATTTTCACCATTTTTTCACCGATTTTCACCATTTTTTCACCGTTTTGCCCCGTTTTTTCCCCGGTTTTTTCCCAAATTCCCATTTTTCCCCCCATAATCTCACCCTCGGGCCCCGGTGACCCCTCCAGCAGCCGGGGGGTCCCTGGTTTCCCCATTTTCCCCCATATTCCCCCATATTTCCCCCATTTTTTCACCGTTTTGCCCCATTTTTTCACCGTTTATCCCCATTTTTTTTCCCGTTTTTCCCAAATTCCCATTTTTCCCCCCAAATCTCACCCTCGGGCCCCGGTGACCCCTCCAGCAGCCCGGGGGTCCTTGATTTCCCCATTTTCCCCCATATTTTCCCCATTTTCCCCCATATTTTCCCCATTTTTTCACCGATTTTCCCCATTTTTTCACCGTTTTTTTTCCCGTTTTTTTCCCAAATTCCCATTTTTTCCCCCAATATCTCACCCTCGGGCCCCGGGGACCCCTCCAGCAGCCCGGGGGTCCCTATTTCCCCATTTTCCCCCATATTTTCCCCATTTTTTGCCCGATTTTCCCCATTTTTTCACCGTTTTTCCCCGTTTTTTTCCCAAATTCCCGTGTTTTCCCCCCAATATCTCACCCTCGGGCCCGGGTGACCCCTCCAGCAGCCCGGGGGTGCCGCTGAGGCGGCTCAGGAACGCCGCGATGCTCTCGGGGGGGCCGCTGGGGGGCGCTCCCAGGGGT
>NW_026632599.1:0-1044 GCF_030028575.1 Malurus melanocephalus
CCCTGTGGGATTTTGGGGTCGCCCGCCCGTTCCCAGACCCCTCCCCCGGATATTTGGGGACCCCCCGAACCCCTCAGTGCCCCCCCAAATCCTCCTCGTGGGGGTTTGGAGACCCTCCAGCGCCTCCCTTGGATTTAGCGACCCCCAAAAACCTCCCCAGCCCCCCCTTTCCAGAGTTTTGGGGCCACCTCGGCGAGGTTTTGGGGAGGGTCCTTTTGGGTGCGACAATTCTGGGGTCCCTTTTAGGGGCGGGGTCCTTTGGGGGATCCCGTTTTGGGGGCTGTCACTTTGTGGGGGTCTCTTTGTGGGGTCCCTGGGAGGGTTTTTTTGGGGGAGGGGTCCCTTTTGTGGGGCGGGGTCCTTTAGGGGATCCCCTTTTGGGGCTGTCACTTTGTGGGGTCCCTTTTTGGGGAGGGATCCTTTTTTGGGGAAGGCTCCTTTTTTGGGGAGGGTTTTTTTTTGGGAAGGGTTTTTTTTGGGGAGGGATCCCTTTTAGGGGCGGGGTCCTTTAGGGGATCCCGTTTTGGGGCTGTCTCTTTGTGGGGTCCCTTAGGGGGTCCCTTTTGGGAAGGGCTCCTTTTTTGGGGAGGGGTCCTTTTTGGGGAGGGGTCCCTTTTTGGGGAGGGGTCCTTTTTTGGAGAGGGCTCCTTTTTTGGGGAGGGCTCCTTTTTTGGGGAGGGGTCCCTTTTTGGGGAGGGGTCCCCACCTTGTAGAGAGCGCTGACTTTCTCCTGGCACTTCACGTACGCCTCATAATCCGCGAACACCTTAAACCTGGGGAGGGGTCGGGGGATTGGGAAGGGTCCGTGACCGCCCCCACTATCGCGATATGAACCCCGACATCCCACCCCCCCCTTACATCACCCCCTTTCACCCCGATCCTCCCTCACCCACGACCCCTCCCCTTTTCGCTCCCTCCATATCGCGACTCCCCCGCCCCCCAGGGCGCTCCTATCGCGACCTGTCGTGATTCATGAGCATGTTGACGATGTCGCGGAACAGATCGGGCTGCCGGGGGCTGAAAAAGCCGGAGCTGAGCTGGTCC
>NW_026632600.1:0-1048 GCF_030028575.1 Malurus melanocephalus
GGGGAAATTATAGGGGAAAAATGGGGGAAAAGTGGGGGAATTATGGGGAAAGAATGGGGGAATTATGGGGGATCTATGAGGGAAATTATGGGGGAATTAAGAGGGAATTATGGGGGAATTATAGGGGAAGAATGGGGAACTTATGGGGAAATTAAAGGGAAATTATGGGGGAATTGTGGGGGCATTATGGGGGAATTATGGGGAAATTATAGGGGAATTATGGGGGAAAACATGGGGAAAATCACCAGAAAAAATGGGGAAAATATGGGGAAAACACAGGGAAATTAGAGGGGAAAACATGGAGAAAAATGGGGAAATCATGGGGAAAACAATGGGGAAAATGGGGAAATGATGGGGAAATTAAGGGGGAAAACACAGGGAAAATCCTGGGAAAAGGGGGGAAATTATGGGGGGAAATGGGTGAATTGTGGGGGGAAAACGGGGCACAAAAGGGATTTTGGGATGGGGCTCCGAAGGGATTTTGGGATTTAAAGGGATTTTGGGATGGGCTCCAATGGGATTTTGGGATGGGCTCCAATGGGATTTTGGGATGGGGCTCCGAAGGGATTTTGGGATTTAAAGGGATTGTGGGATGGGCTCCAGTGGGATTTTGGGATTTAAAGGGATTTTGGGATGGGGCTCCAATTGGATTTTGGGATGGGCTCCAGTGGGATTTGTGTCTCCATTGGGATTTGGGAATGGGGCTCTGGTGGGATTTGGGGACGGGGCTCTGGGGGATTTTGGGATGATGCTCCAGTGGGACTTTGGTGTCCAGTGGGATTTGGGAACGGGGCTCTGGGGGATTTTGGGCACAGTGCTCCATTGGGATTTGGGAATGGAGCTCCAGGAGGATTTGGGAACGGGGCTCCGGGAGGATTTGGGGTTGGGACTCTGATGGGATTTTGGGCACAGTGCTCCATTGGGATTTGGGTGTCCATTGGGATTCGGGGATGGGGTTCGGGTGGCATTTGGGGTTGGGACTCAGATAGGATTTTGGGCACAGTTCGCCATTGGGATTTGTATCCACGATCCCATTCCCGTTTCAGGG
>NW_026632601.1:0-1017 GCF_030028575.1 Malurus melanocephalus
ACCAACCACAAACGGTGCAGCAGCACAAGATGGAGCAGCAGAGAGGGGTGAGATCCCAAAAATATCCTAAAATATCCCAAAAACCCCAAAAACCCCAAAAAAACCCAAAAAAAATCCCATAAAGATTGGATAAACCCCATAGAAACCCCATAGACCCCATAGATCCCATAGAAACCCCATAGAGCAGCAACCACAAACGGTGCAGCAGCACAAGATGGAGCAGCAGAGAGGGGTGGGATCCTAAAATATCCTAAAATATCCTAAAATATCTGAAAATATTCCAAAAATATCCCAAAAATATCCTAAAAACACAAAAAAACCCCATAAAAATCCAATAAAAACTAAAAAAAAACCCCATAGAAACCCCATAGAGCCCCAGGTGAGCACTGAGAGGAGCACAAGTGAGGGGTGGGATGTAAAAATATCCCAAAAATATCCCAAAAATATCCCAAAAATATCCCAAAATATCCCAAAGATATCCCAAAAACACAAAAAATCCCAAAAAAATCATATAAAAACTCAAAAAAACCCCATAGAAACCCCATAGAGCACCAAGAGCAGCACAAGAGAGGGTGAGACGTAAAAATATCCCAAAAATATCCTAAAAATATCCCAAAATGTCCCAAAAATATCCCAAAATATTCTAAAAATATCCCAAAAATATCCTAAAATATCCTAAAAATATCCTAAAATATCCTAAAAATATTCTAAAATATACAAAAAATATCCTAAAATGCCCAAAAATATCCTAAAAGTATCCTGCAAATATCCTAAAAATATCCTAAAATATCCCAAAATATCCTAAAATATCCTAAAAATATCCTAAAATATCCTAAAATATCCCAAAAAAATTGGGTTTGGGGTGGAAAAAACCCAAAAAAACCCCAAAAAAATGGGATCCAGGTGGTAAAAAACCCCAAAACCCCCCCGACCCCATTTTTGGGGTTTTTTTAGGGGTTTTTTTGTGGTTTTTTCCCCTCTGACCCCATTTTTGGGGTTTTTTAGGGGTTTTCTTGT
>NW_026632602.1:0-1095 GCF_030028575.1 Malurus melanocephalus
TTCCTTCCTTCCTTCCTTCCTTCCTTCCTTCCTTCCTTCCTTCCTTCCTTCCTTCCTTCCTTCCTTCCTTCCTTCCTTCCTTCCTTCCTTCCCAGTCTGCCTTTCTCACTTCTCTCCCTCTTTCTCTTTCCCTTTTCCCCTTTCTCCTTTTCCAAGACAAACATTCCTTTTCTCCCCCAGGCACACTACTTGGCTGACTTTCATTGTTAACATTATTCTTTTATGGTTTATGTGTCATAAAATATTACAGGTCACAGTTACTCCTGTTTCAAGCTCGGAGAGACCAATGAAATCAATGGGCGCTCTGGGGAAAAGAAGTCTTCTCTTGTGCCTAGACATTTGGRGGCAACCTTGTTGATTTTGATAATGCAAGGAGTCCTCTTTACCACGTAACTTCAAAAGGATTACACATTTCACTAGTACGAGCAGGAATGGGTCCCGAGACTGCTTTTGTGCTATTTTTTATAGGGCAGTGACACATTTTTAAGCCTTTGTTCTACGCGAAGGATGTTTCAACTATTACTTTTACCATTATTTTGGCTTTCCAATCTATTTTCCTTGAAAGCATATATCTCACAAATTTAAATTGGGACTGCTGATTCTGATAAAAATGCGGTCAAATAATGATCAGCCYCGACTCCGATGAAACGAGTAGCCAGCTGATGACTTTTCTGAGTGCCTAGTTTATTAATACAAACTATATTAGAAAACTTCTCAGGTTCAAAAGAGTAAAAATAGAAAAAAAAAAAAAAATCAAGTAACTCCAAATACAAGGCGGACAGCGGGAGGTACAGAGTCAATCTCAGTCACAAACTCTCGTGCCTATGTTCACATCGGTCTCAGATGTGGTGCAGCCAGCGGGAGGCGGAGGGATTAGGAAAATACAGGGACTCATGGAGCGTTTTGCTCGCCAGAGTCGTAGAAAGTATCCGAGAGGTCGAGAGCCAGGGGAGCCAGGGGACGTGCGCGCCCTGCCCCGATGTTTGCCCCGGTGTCTGTCTCGATGCCCGCCCGGCATCTCGGCGCTGCGCAGCGGTTCCTGTTTGCATTCGATAAGCTTGGCTTTGCCAAGGTACTTATGCATTTTCTAATTCT
>NW_026632603.1:0-1083 GCF_030028575.1 Malurus melanocephalus
CAATCCCAGATTATCTTCCATTGCACTCATCCCTCACTGCCACTCTGGTTCTTGCATTTCCCGCTGAAAGCATTTTATCTGTGTTTCTCCCATTTTATTGCTTTCCCACCTTTCCTTCAGAATACTTTCTCACCATCTGATCTCTGGATTTCTTTCAGTATTAATATTTGAATTGCTTTAAATGAGCGATAACAACTGCAATGAAATCTTTGTTGCTTTTGGGGCTCTCAAATGAATTTCCCATAAAGACCTTTTATAATCAATAAGTGCATTTCACATTCTTGCCCTGGGTGTTTTACTTTTTCTCATCTGGATGCAACATCTGCTTTAATAAGTAAAGTATAAACTAGAAAAAAAAACAAAATGCAAACTTTTTGAAGCATTTCCTGCATTTCTGTGTTTACCAAGGTGAGCAGTTCTGGAAAGGGTAAAATGCCAAGGCTGGAAGTGTTGCACTGCAATGGGCCAAGAGAGAAAAAAATCACCAGGGTTGTGCAGCCCAAAGGGAGGATGTGCCTCAAGGTGCCTGCTGGTTTCATGGTGCAACCCAGGAAAATCCTTAGGCATTTAATGGACCTTAAACTCATATTTATGAACTCAAAAAACAAGCCTGAGCATTCTCAGAGAAGCGAACCCAAAAATCAGGCAGTGGAAATTTGCATCCTTCTGTACCTAAATTTGGTTTCACTGTGGAAGTCAAGTACTTAAAGCTCATAGTAATTACTTTGTCCCCCTGAAAGGGTTTCTTTTGTAACATTCCTGAACTGTAAGAAAGGTCTTTACTTTTTAGTTCCTTACCTTAAAAACTGTGCTTTCTTTATTTAGCTACAGCCATGTGAGTCACTCGATAAACTGTAAGTTAGGACAATGCAATTATAACCTCACCCTCCTGCATTTCTTATCTCCTTGTGTCTTGGTTTTTATCTATAACAACCATAAATAAATTTATAAAATAAAGCTGCCTATGACTTCCCAGTGCCATGCTAATTGCCAATAACTTGAGCTGGGTTATACAACCTTTCATCCAACTTTTTTTTGGAGATTCTTTTTTTGGTGTATGGAAGACCCCCAATTTTTCTTAAT
>NW_026632604.1:0-1131 GCF_030028575.1 Malurus melanocephalus
CCCCCCTGAGCCCCCTCACCCTGCACCAATAATCCCTCGCACCCCCTCTTCCCCCCGCGCTCCCTCGGTCACTCTCGTGTGTCCCAACCTGCGCCACCGGGACCCTCCCAGTGACCGGTGACTGCYCCCGGTACCGGGACCCCCTCCCTGACCCCGGGTCCTCTGGGACCTTCTGGAAACAGCAGYGGAAAGAGTTCCAAAAATCATCACTATTTCAATTGATTTCATTGGTTTGCAGGTGAGGATCGCTGGGACAGCACCTCACCACAAAGCTCCGGGAGGGGAACGAGGCTGAGGAGGAGGGGGTAAAAACAGGGTTTAATAGAACATAGGAAAAAAAAACAAAAAACGAAAATAACAAAAGCAAAACAGAAAATAGAGTAGAATATAAAATAAAATTACCATAACATAACCATGAAAAAACAAATAAGACCAAAGATATTTCTGCTGGGAATTTGGATTTCTTCTCCAATCTCCCAGCTGTGTCTGAGTAAGAAACCAGTGGGCTGGGACAGACATTGCTGCTGAGGGGCTGAATATTTACAAAAATAAAATATGAAGTAACTATTTGAGGTTGCAGAAGCTCCAGAGACACGTTCAATTCCTTCATTTCAAGATGAAAGCTCAACTTCACTTGTGATTTTGCTTTGTAACGATGAATGTAAAAACTTAAAAAACTCCTGTAGAAAGACCCCATGAAGCTGTTGAGAGCTGCCTCGGGCAGCCCCAATTTTTGCCCTGCTTTACTTCCTCTCAAGCCTTCTGTGCTTCCCAGCTGCTTCGCTCAAGCTGCCCCAAATCACCGTGAATTGCACGGAATTGAAACAAATCCAAGTCGTGGTGGGTCACGATAAGGGCAAGGAGAGGTCACTCAGGGGTCGCCATCACGGGCACAAGAGCCCCGATGTGGGGAAATGAACTGAATTTGGGACTGAGCAAATGAGAACAGGAGAGTGAGGAGTAAAATAAAGTCTAAAAAACAACCGGTTCTGCCGACATCTTTCTCCTTCCCGGACTTCACTTTATCCCCGGCTCCCTCCCTGCTGTGTCCAGCGGGGCAGGGAGAAGGGATGGGAGTCCCGGTCAGTTCGTGCCGCTGCTTCCCCCTCAGGGACAGGAATCCTTGCCCTG
>NW_026632605.1:0-1081 GCF_030028575.1 Malurus melanocephalus
GGGAAGGGAAGGGAAGGGAAGGGAAGGGAAGGGAAGGGCCTGTGTTAGGAGGAGGAGGTGGCTGTGTTTACACAGAGGGAATGAGGCTTTTCCTGCTCCATCCTTCAGTTAATTACTGGGGGAACCTGAAGGTGTCACTTCACGTTTTGTGTCTCAGGTACTCCACGCCTGAAATGGAGGCAGTGAAAAATGCTGCTCACTCATGATCATAAAGGGTCGGGAGGCAGGCTCTGCTGCTCGGCCCCAYAGAGCAGAGTCACTGCGGGGTCATGGGGATTAAACTGCGGGAAGCACCGGTGGTGGCGAGGGACCAGGGCACACGGTGAAAGGGATGGGGGGAGATGGATGGAAAGCCATGGAAGCACATAAGCTGAATTTACAGAGGGTTTGGGAGGAGAATTGGAAGGTCATCACGTTTAAGGGAAGGTGCCATGGCTGGGAGGGATGGAAGGTGCCAAGTCCCCAGGGCTGTGTCACTGCCGGCAGCCACGAGCAGGACACGGGTCCGAGGGGACGAGGCTGGGACTGTCCCCGGGTGCGAGGGCTGGGCAGGAGGGGAGCGCTGCCGGACCCTCCGGAGGGCAGAGGAGAGGAAAAACCCTCCATCCTGCGGCTGAAGGTGTGAAAGAACCCTCCATCCTGCGGCTGAAGGTGTGAAAGGGCTGTGAGGAAGAACCATCCGTCCTGCGGCTGAAAGGTGTGAAAGAACCCTCCATCCTGCGGCTGAAGGTGTGAAAGGGCCATGCCCCGCACACAGCTCCACTCGCCGCTCCACGCCCGGGGCCGAGCCCGCGGGCCCGGCGGCGGGGCCGGAGGAGGAGGAGGAGGAGGAGGAGGAGGAGGAGGAAGGGGCCGGAGCTGCCCGCTGTCCAAGCCCCTCCCCGAGGGCCGTGCGGGGCGGGGGCGGCCCGGGGAGCGCGGAGAGGCTGCTCCGGTACTCGGGCACCGCGGAGCTGCGCCCGCCGCAAGTTTAGCTGCTGAGACAGGAGAGAGAACACAAAAAATCCCCAAAAAACCAAAGCCCACATCACAAGGAAAAAAAAAACCTCAAAGAAAAAAAAGGAGCTATAAAGAAGAAAGG
>NW_026632606.1:0-1126 GCF_030028575.1 Malurus melanocephalus
TTTCCTTCCTATGGAAATGAAGCAGCCTCTTGTCTGGGGGCTTTGTCCAGAATTGGGATTTGATCTCCCAAATTGCATCTATCCAGTGAAAATTTGCCAAGAGAAACAAGCTTGGTTGGATTTGTCTTCCGAGAGCTGTCTCTCATCTACCACCAAACACTGTGGCTCCATGATTTCCTTCCTGTGGAAAAGAACTTCCATTCTTGCCCAGTGTCCATGGCCAAAATTGGGAATAGGAATCCCAAATTCACCTGTCCAAACATTTCTCCCAGATAAGTCTGGCTGGTCTTGGCCTCTGGTGGTTTTCTCAGACCATGAGCAGCATATTTCCATTTGCAAACACCTTGCAGAAGGCCCAGCAATCTCCCAAGGTGGGGTTTAGAGGCCTCAAGCACATGAGCACTCAACAGGGACAAAGGAGCTCTGTGCTCAGTGGGGTGGAGACTGAGGACAGTGGAGGAGAGCCCTGGGAGTGCTTGAAGGGCGGTTTCAGTGATGGTGGATACTTTGGACACAGCAGAAAACAGCTGGAGAAAGAAAGAATTAATGCCCAGTGCAGCTGAACATTGAGGGAGGGACAGGATCTGCCTTGCCAGGGGCTGGGGCTCAGGGCTGAGCCCGTTGGACTCATGGAACACATCCAGGTTTGCTCAGCATCAGAGACACCTTTCGCTTGTTTGTCCCCAGCTGTCATCACTGTCTCCAATGTTCTGCTCCAGCTGGAACCTGAGGACACTCTCAGTCGTGTCCCTCAGTTGGACAGATTAAAAGTAAAAGAAACTTCAGAGTTTGAATATGACTTTGAGTTCTTGAGAAGTTTCTTAGAAGGTGCTCTCAGGGACTGAATCTCACGTAAACAACACCAAAGCCCTGAGAGGGTCATTAAAGTTGTTTTGCTGTTGCTGCTGAGCTGGGCCGGGCTCCTGGCCCAGAGGGAGCTCCTGGCAACCAAGAAGAGCTTAAAAAAGGTATTTCTGCTTAGCAGCTCCCCTCCCAGCCCAGCAGGGCTCGGACACTGCCTGCAGCCACCCCGGGCACAGCACAGAGGCACAGAGAGATGAGAGGCTCTGTGCAGGGCGAGGATGCTGCGAGGTCACTGCTGGAGTCACCTGCACAGCCCTGATAC
>NW_026632607.1:0-1135 GCF_030028575.1 Malurus melanocephalus
TGGCATTTTCTGCTTTGGTTATTAATGGCTGAGTGACCTCTGGGATAAAGATGAATTCTACAGAAAGCAGGGCACTTTGCCAGGAATTCATTCTGAAATCACGGAGTGGTGATGGTTGGAAAAGGGCTTTAAAACCACCATGCCTGGTGATCCAACCACCCTGTGTTCACCCCAAACCGTGTCCTTGAGTGACACAATCCTTCTGCACAATCCTCCTAAAGAATCATTCCCTGCACAATCCTCTTGCACAATCCTTCTCTGCACATTCCTCCTGCACAATCCTTCCCTTCAGAATCCTCATAAAGAGTCCTTCCCTGTGCAATCCCTTCCTGCACAATCCTTCTAAAGAATCCTCCCCTGCACAAACCTTCCCTGCACAATCCTCCTGAAGAATCCTTCCCTGCACAATCCTCTTGCACAATCATTCTGCACAATCTTTCTGCACAATCCCTCCTTGCACAATCCTTCTCTGCACAATCCTCCTAAAGAATCCTTCTCTGCACAATCCTCCAGCACAATCCTTCTAAAAAATCTTTCCCTTCAGAATCCTTCCCTGCACAATCCTCCTAAAGAATCCTTCCCTTCACAATCCTCCTGCACAATCCCTCCTGGACAATTCTCCTGCGCAATCCCTCCTTGCACAATCCTTCTAAAGAATCCTCCCCTGCACAACCCTTCCCTTCAGAATCCTCCTAAACAATCCTGCACAATCCTCCACAGGAATCCTTCCCTGCACAATCCCTCCCTGCATAATCCTCCTGCGCAATCCTCCAGTACAATCCTTCCCTTCAGAATCCTCTTTCACAATCCCTCCCTGCACAATCCTTCCCTGCACAATCCTCCACAAGAATCCTTCCCTACACAATCCTTCCCTTCAGAATCCTCCTGCACAATCCCTCCTGGACAATTCTCCTGGACAATCCCACCCTGCACAATCCTCCACAAGAATCCTTCCCTGCACAATCCTTCTGAAGAATCCTTCCCTGCACAATCCTCTTGCACAATCATTCTGCACAATCCTCCTGCACAATCCCTCCCTTCACAATCCTCTTTCACAATCCCTCCCTGCCAATCCCCCAATTCCCCCACTCTCCCCTTTATCTCGTGCTGCCGTGACAGGACCTGGCTCATCCAC
>NW_026632608.1:0-1074 GCF_030028575.1 Malurus melanocephalus
ACCCCCCTAACCCTTCCCCCGACCCCAAAAGGGGCTCCAAGCCCCCCAAAAAATGGGATTTGAGCCCCCCAAAAAGGAGGTCCCTGGATGAATTTTGAGGATTTTTGGGTCCATTTTTGAAGATTTTTTGGGGGAATTTTGGGGGAATTTTGGGATATTTTGGGGTCCCGAGTACCCAGAACCCCCCTAACCCTTCCCTAATCCCAAAAGGGGGTCCCAGCCCCCCAAAAAAAGGGTGGATTTTGGGGTGGATTTTGAGGATTTTTATGTGGATTTTGGGTGGATTTTAGGGGATTTTGGGGGAATTTTGGGTGAATTTTGGGTGAATTTTGGGATATTTTGGGGTCCCGAGTACCCAGAACCCCCCCAAACCCTTCCCTAATCCCAAAAGGGGATTTGAGCCCCCCAAAAAATGGGATTTGAGCCCCCCAAAAAAGGGGGTTCATGGATGGGTTTTTGAATGGATTTTGAGGATTTTTCGAATGGATTTTGGGGTGGATTTTGAGGATTTTTTTTTGGGTAATTTTGGGATATTTTGGGGTCCCGAGTACCCAGAACCCCCCAACCCGACCCCGACCCCAAAAGGGGGTCCGAGCCCCCCAAAAAAGGGTGGATTTTGGGGTGGATTTTGGGGTGGATTTTGAGGATTTTTGTGTGGATTTTGGGTGGATTTTGAGGGGATTTTGGGGGGATTTCGGGGGAATTTTGGGGGAATTTTGTGTGAATTTTGGGATATTTTGGGGTCCCGAGTACCCAGAACCCCCCTAACCCTTCCCTGACCCCAAAAGGGGGTCCCAGCCCCCCAAAAAAAGGGTGGATTTTGGGGTGGATTTTGGGTAGATTTTGAGGGGATTCGGGGTGCATTTTGGGGGATTTTGGGGTGGATTTTGAGGATTTTTGGATAAATTTTGAGGATTTTTTTGGGGGTAATTTTGGGATATTTTGGGGTCCCCCCCGACCCCAAAAGGGGTCCCAGACCCCCCAAAAATTGGGATTTGAGCCCCCAAACCCTCACCTGGGTGGCGAAAATCGCTCTTTTCATCATGGTGAAATCCTCCCTGTCCAACATCTTGT
>NW_026632609.1:0-1074 GCF_030028575.1 Malurus melanocephalus
GTGGTGAGGGGCGCCGGTTCCATCTCCAGCCTGGCCCTTCCCGAAGCCCCCGCGGGGGTGGGGGCGTTCGGACCCCATTTTTTAGGGTCTGGGGGCTCCGGGGGGGGTCCCGGGGGGGGTCCCGCGGTGGTCGTGGCCGCCGGCCCCGCCCTCTACGTCTACAGGAACCTGAGACCCTTCTTCAAATTCTCGCTGCCCCCGCGACCCCCGGACCCCCTGGAGAGGGACCTGTGGCTCCAGGCGGAGCAGGTGAGGGCTGTGGAGACCCCTCCCCAATTTGGGACAGACCCCTCCTCAATTTGGGGGGGTTTAATCGGAGAAAATTTGAATTTTTTGGGGTTTTTTTAAGGATTTAATGGGACAAAATTTGAATTTTTGGGGTTTTTTCAAGGGTTTAATCATCCGAAATTTGAATTTTTTGGTGGTTCCCCCCCACTCAATTTGGGACAGACCCCTCCCCAATTTGGGACAGACCCTCCTCAATTTGGGACAGACCCCTCCTCAATTTGGGACAGACCCCTCCTCAATTTGGGGGGGTTTTTAGGGGTTTAATCGGAAAAAAAAATTGAATTTTTGGGGGTTTTTTTAGGGTTTAATCACCCAAAGTTGGATTTTTTTGGGTTTTTTAAGGGTTTAATCGCCCAAAATTTGAAATTTTTTTTTGTTTTTTTAATCGCTCAAAATTCGAATTTATTTGGGGTTTTTTTTAAGGGTTTAATTGCCCGAAATTTTAATTTTTGGGGGTTTTTTTTAGGGTTTAATCGGACAAAATTTGAATTTTTTGGGGTTTTTTTAAGGGTTTAATCACCTGAAATTTGAATTTTTTGGTGGTTTCCCCCCCCCTCAATTTGGGACAGCCCCCTCCTCAATTTGGGGGGGGGGGTTTAGGGGTTTAATCGGAGAAAATTTGAATTTTTTGGGGGTTTTTAGGGTTTAATCACCCTAAATTTGAATTTTTTTGGAAATCACCCGAAATTTGAATTTTTTTGGTTTTTTTTTTTAGGATCAGATCGACCCCCTGATGCTGAAGGAAATGCTGGAGGATTTGAGGTGGGGGAGGGGAGGACACGGAAT
>NW_026632610.1:0-1093 GCF_030028575.1 Malurus melanocephalus
TGAGTGGTGTTAAAAAATCATTATTGACTTAGTTTTTCACAGCAAATTACAGCCTATAATTTATACCTGTGCTTGAAGTCTATCAAACAACATCACGTGAATAAATGACTTCATTGTAATCCTACTCTAAAGTTATTTAGTTGCATCTCACTTAAACTTCACACACTGCTAGCGCACAAGGAATAAGCTCCCCACCTCAAATTAAATGCAACAGTAACATAAGAAAAAAAACAGTTAGAAAGAGAAGCAATAAAATTCCTGTTAGTAATCTGTTACAAAACATTTATGCTCGCTAAACAAGCTAACAAGGCCCAAAACTCTATGTGCCTCTGTCAGAGATTGAAATGCTACAGTTTATGACTTAAACATTTTCATGACAAACATTTTGCATATTATAGCAAAACTACACAAAAGCTGCAGAAAAAGCCACCAAAACCATGAATGGGACCCTGGCTACACTGCTCACTGCCGCTGATCAAAGATAACATACACAACAACTCAGCTGGAGAGAAGGACACATTCACAAAGGGATCACACTTAGCACCTTTGGGTGGGGACCGTCCCCCCAGGGCTATCAGCTGCCAGGCCAGCACAGACCCTCACACCAAAGGGTGATGAGGGGACAAGAGAGGCTTTGGGTGTGCCTGTGCTCAGAGGCACAGAAACCTCCGTGCTCTGCTGTGCCAAGGAGCTCGGCTGTGATGCCCTGCATCCCGGGACAAGCTGATCCAAGTGATGTGGACAGTCGAGGGACTCTCATGGCCCATCAAAGACCCCCCCTCAAAGGGGTCCCCAGACCCTACAGCAGAGATGATACAACAAATCCACAGTGTTGCAAAGGACAGTGYCAAACCGAGCCCCCTGAAAGGGTGACACGTGGGCGTTCCCAGCTGGCCCAAAACGTTTATTAATGCACTGGATTCTGTATTCTTTGGCGTGGTGGCAGCGGCAGGGACCCTCAGCACCCAGAATACCAGATGGAGGGGAGCAACGAGACGTCGTTGGGACCCTCGGAAGGGTGATATGTTTCCATCTAACCCCTGTCACCTTCTTCCTGTCCCCCTGCCCCTCCCCTCCACGCACACTCTTTTCT
>NW_026632611.1:0-1135 GCF_030028575.1 Malurus melanocephalus
GTGCTTTAGCAAGGGCAGCTACACTCCAGCAATCCCCAGCAGAAGTTATTTGTGTTGGCCTGGTACGCATCAGCACTCCAACTCCACCCCCACCAGCAGTTTACAATGACAACAGGACCTGGACACTGAGGTATTTTACTGGAGGAAAGCCTGTCACAAGCACACATCCTCTTCAAACCTCACATCAAACATCAAGCAAAAGAACAGGAAAAGTCTACCTTTTGACCACTCTCCTTCCTGTCTATAGCTGGCCCAATCCTGGGCAAAGTCATCTGCCCAGGATCGGCCTGCTCCTTGGTCTCAGCAGGCAGCTTTCGCAACCCCAGAGGGGGAAGTGGCTGAAACGTAAAAAAAACACGAAATAGAATGAGCCTCAGAGATGCGCTTATTCAGAAAGGGTTTTCTGGAATATTGTGGCAATGGTGAATAATTTGTGATCACAACCTCTAGGACTCTCCTGGAAGTCCTGGAAGTTACCTGCTGAAATATTTAAGCTCAGTAAACGAATTGTACAGAGTGGAATACAAATACTCCAACCACATGGCTCTGTCCATTAACCTCTCCATGATAGGATGTGACATGCTTGGGCATGTCTGCTCTTTGGGCATTTGCTCCCTCTTTAGTTTCATTGGATTGAGCCAGAGACCTTTGAAGAGAATGGGGAGGAGCCCTCAGAACTCCCCTAAATCCATCCCTGCACAACATTCACAACTCACAGTGAGGAGATGTTGCTGCTGCGTGCAACCAAGAGACACAAGAAAGCAACGTCCTACCAAAGAGCAAGGAACACAGGAATGGGTACAAGTTTTAGTTCTCTTTTTTCATCAGCGCTTGGTTTGTCTTTCTGGCCTCAGAGGCCTCTCCACAGAAGAAAACAGAGGTTTTTCCTGGACAGAGTTCCAGTACCAGGACTTCTCCAGTCCAGCAAAGGAACCTTTCCCGTTTTTACACCAGTGCTTCCTGCAGGGCTGGATCTGTGCACCATACAGGTGATGAGAGAGAAGAGCTGATGTGTATCCTGTTCTAGCTACGAGCAGTCATGTCTTTCAAGGCCTGGGTGAGTTTGAGATGCCCTCTACATGTCTACGTGCCCGAGGGCAGGTTGCTCAGAGCAGCACAGGTGAGTGTGCCAACT
>NW_026632612.1:0-1089 GCF_030028575.1 Malurus melanocephalus
AGCAGGCAGAGATGTTTCTTCTCCAGAGATGACTGTTTTTTCCCTGCAGAAGTATGTTCCTCCCCAAGCCTCTTCTGCCCTGAAGTTCCCTTTTTGTGCTCTTAATTTTGGCCTGTCCCAGTGAGGTGGAACAATCCCATGCTCTGTGTGGGGTGTGGTGACTTTGGCCATACAGGCGTTACATGACACATGGTTTCCTTCATTGGTATCCCAAAGGGTGTGTATGTTAATATGTTAATGGGGCTTAATGAGGATCTCTGTAACTGCTGGTGAGAATTCTTAATTGATGAAAGAGGGAGAATGAAACACCTTGGATCTTCTCCACATAGTCAGGCGGCCACAGAGGCTCTCTGACCTCCATCAGAGGCTCTTTGTGCCCACCCTTATCTCCCCAATTCCCAGGATTTCTAACAAAATCATATATGTTAGGAAGGCAGGAATGTAATTGCAGGCCTGAAGAGAACATGAACTCCAGCAGTGACATTCACTGCCAAAACTCTCCAGCATCATCCCTTTCACATCTGCTCTTTGCTTTGAAAAACACAACACTTATTTCATTTAAAAAGTTAAATTTATTAAAGATTGTGACATTGCACTTTTGATACTTAAATACATGAAAATCATTAAGTCATAAGTTAAAAAATTACATTTATTCCAAAGTTTTACCACCAAACTTCTAATTAAGCCACAAATATCAAAGTTTAACAAAATTAATTTTTTACAGATCTTTACAGTCATATTACAACTATATAAAAATAAATATATAAAGAGTAATGAAAAAAATATATACATATGAATGGATATATTGATATATAATGGATAAAATGAACCCGTACAATATATACACATAAAATATATATATTAAATACAATTGAAATTATACAAATATTATGATATAAATTACTCTCCTATATACAAACATACAAAAAGCAATGTCCTATTCTAAATATCCATATGCCTTTAAATACATTAGTATAACTACACAGAGTTATACTGATAAATATATATATTTATACAACTGTACATATAATGAAAATAAGGCTAAATACAGACATAAGTATAAAAATATACATCAGTAGATACAAATAT
>NW_026632613.1:0-1049 GCF_030028575.1 Malurus melanocephalus
TGAAGTTTGCTCCTGTCATGCCCGACTTCAGTCTCAGTCGTTTCTTAACGAGGTATATGTTAAACCTCGATTCGCTCACTGCAGAGCCGCATTTTAAGCGGTCCTACAGCCACCGAAACGAAGTTGCTGATGGACAAATGTCTGAGAGCGAAGCCCAGAACCACCTCAGAAAGATACCGAAAACCGCAGCCTGTCTTCCTGACTGCATTAGGAATCTGAAACCAGACCTGGAAAACTATGTTTCGGGGTCGTGTATTTGCGTAAAGCAGAAGGGAGCAGGCTTCCCCGTTGCACAACGCGGGGGTCCCCACAGGTGCAGGGCGCTGCCTCACGCGAATTCGCACGTAACACCAATGKCACCGTGCTCGCCGCCGGTGTCCCACAGATCCTCCCCTAGTTAGCACCTGAGCACCGGCACGCAGCCGAGCAGGGCAATCTCTTCCCACTTGCCTGGCTCCACTCCGTTTTCRCCTTAGTATTTGAATCGCTGTCAAGTAACAATAGACGGGGGGGAACATCTCGCCTACCCCTTCCATATTTAACCATTACCTAAATCCGAAGGGAAATGAGCAAACCTCTAGGCTTGGGTCTTAAGGTATTTTCAGCGCCGTTGGGCGTATTTATCCCAGAAGTGTTTTCCACAACAAGYTATTTCTAGTCTAGGAGAGGTCTCTGTCGCCCAGGGCCCAGCCTTAGCCCCGATTACAACGCCACGCACGGCCCGATGGCGGCGGSAGGTGCGTGCCCCCCACTACGGGGTCAGGGGCAGGGATGTGGCGCGGAGTGGGCTCGGCAGGGCGAGCGCCGGCTGCCCCTAGCCCCTGCCCTCTGCCCGCCCGAGTCAATCTGTGTTTTGAATCTGTGACTTGTTGCGGAAGTTGAAGGGGATCCAAGAATAGTTCAGATACATTTCTAGAGCAGAACCCCGAGAGAAACAAAACGCCCGATTCCAAAATGACACTTCGATGTCACTTCAGCGAGCCCTGTGAGGTGGAATACGGTAAGACATTTTAATTTGCGGAAACCTGAGAAAGAAACAGGAGGGGAAC
>NW_026632614.1:0-1081 GCF_030028575.1 Malurus melanocephalus
GGGATTTGGGGAAAATCCCAGGGCTGATCCCAATCCTGATCCTGGCCTAAAATCCCTGCCCCAAATCCAAATCTCAAATCCCAGACCCAAATCCTGGCCCAAATCCCAGGCCTGATCCCAGTCCCAATCCCAAACCCAAGACCAACCCCAGACCCGATCTCAGCCCCAAATCCAACCCCAAATCCCAGCCCCAAATCCCAGGCCTGATTCAAGCCCCGATCCTGACCCCAATCCCAGCCACAAATCCTGGCCCAAATCCCAGGCCTGATCCCAGTCCCGATCCCAAACCCAATCCCAGCCCCAAGACCAATCCCAGACCCGATCTCAGCCCCAAATCCAACCCCAAATCCAAACCCCAGGCCCCAATCCCAGACCTGATCCCAGCCCCAAATCCCAGCCCCAAATCTCAGCCCCAGATCCTAGACCTGACCCCAGCCTCAAATCCCAAATCCGACCCCAGCCCCAAATCCCGGCTCTAATCCCAGCCCCAAATCCAGGGTAAAAACTTCCTGATCCGTTTATGGGGTTCCCCCCAAAGCAGGGAGGGTTTATGGGGTTCCCCCGAAGCAGAGCGGTTTATGGGATTCCCCAAAGTGGAGCAGTTTATGTGATTCCCCAAAACGGGGGCGGTTTATGGGGTCCCCCCTAAAGCAGGAAGGGTTTATGGGGTTTCTCCCCGAAGCGGGGCAGTTTTTGAGGTTCCCCCGAGGCATGGCGGTTTATGGGGTCCCCCCAAAGCAGGGAGGGTTTATGGGGTTTGTCCCCAATACAGGAGGGTTTATGGGATTTCTCCCCGAAGCGGGGCAGTTTTTGGGGTTTCTCCCCCATGCAGGGCGGTTTATGGGGTTTCTCCCCAAAGCGGGACAGTTTATGGGGTTCCCCCAAAGCATGGAAGGTTTTTGGGGTTCCCCCAAAGCGGGGAAGGTTTATGGGGTTTCCCCCCATGCAGGGCGGTTTATGGGGTTCCCCCAATACAGGAGGGTTTGTGGGGTTTCTCCCCATGCAGGGCGGTTTATGGGGCCCCACAGAGCGCTCCGCTTCCTTTGGGGTCGGGATCGCAGCGCCGCTGACGGATCCGCGC
>NW_026632615.1:0-1062 GCF_030028575.1 Malurus melanocephalus
AAAAAAATGGAATTGAAAAAAACGGAATTGAAAAAAATGGAATTGAAAAAAATGGAATTGAAAAAATTGGAATTGAAAAATTGGAATTGAAAAAATTGAAAAAATGGAATTGAAAAAAATTGGAATTGAAAAAAATGGAATTGAAAAAATGGAATTGAAAAAATTGGAATTGAAAAATTGGAATTGAAAAAATTGAAAAAATGGAATTGAAAAAAATTGGAATTGAAAAAAAAATGGAATTGTAAAAATGGAATTGAAAAAATGGAATTGAAAAAATGGAATTGAAAAAAATGGAATTGAAAAAATGGAATTGAAAAAATGGAATTGAAAAAAATTGAAAAAAATGGAATTGAAAAAAATGGAATTGAAAAAAAATGGAATTAAAAAAAATGGAATTGAAAAAAACGGAATTGAAAAAATGGAATTGAAAAAATTGGGATTGAAAAAATGGAATTGAAAAAAATGGAATTGAAAAAAATTGAAAAAAATGGAATTAAAAAAATGGAATTTAAAAAATGGGATTGAAAAAAATTGAATTTAAAAAAATGGAATTGAAAAAAATGGAATTGAAAAAAATGGGATTGAAAAAAATGGAATTGAAAAAAATGGGAATGAAAAAAATGGAATTTAAAAAAATGGAATTAAAAAAATGGAATGGAAAAAAATGGAATTAAAAAATTTGGAATTGAAAAAAATTGAAAAAAATGGAATTGAAAAAATGGAATTAAAAAAATGGAATTGAAAAAATTGAAAAAATGGGATTGGAAAAAATGGAATTGAAAAAATTGGAATTGAAAAAAATGGAATTGAAAAAGTTGGAATTGAAAAAATGGAATTGAAAAAATTTGGATTGAAAAATTGGAATTGAAAAAAAATTGAATTGAAAAAAATGGAATTGAAAAAAATGGAATTGAAAAAAATGGAATTGAAAAAAAATGGAATTGAAAAAAATGGAATTGAAAAAATGGAATTGAAAAAAATGGAATTGAAAAAATGGAATTGAAAAAAATGGAATTAAAAAAGAATTTGAATTGAAAAAAATGGAATTGAAAAAAATGGAAT
>NW_026632616.1:0-1126 GCF_030028575.1 Malurus melanocephalus
GGACACCAAAGACACCTGGATGACCACTCCTCTGGTCACCAACGACACCCGGACATCCACTCCGGACACCTGGGGCCACCTCTCCGGACACCAATGAAACTCCTCAGGACACCAATGACACCTGGGTGACCACTCCTCCGGACATCAGTGACACTCGGACACCCGCTCCGGGCACCAATGACCCCTGAATGACCACTGCTCCGGACATCAATGACAGCCGGACACTCCTTCTGGACACCAATGACAGCCGGACACCCACTCGGGACACCTGGGGCCACCTCTCCGGACATCAATGACACTCGGACACCGGCTCCGGATATCAATGACACCCGGACGCCGGCTCCGGACATCAATGACACCTGGGTGACCCCTCCTCCGGACACCAAAGACAGCCGGACACTCCCGCCGGACATCAATGACACCTGGACACCCCTCCGGACACCAGTGAAACTCCTCAGGACACCAATGACACCTGGATGACCACTCCTCTGGTCACCAACGACACCCGGACATCCACTCCGGACACCTGGGGCCACCTCTCCGGACACCAATGACACTCGGACACTCCCTCCGAACACCAATGACACCAGGATGACCACCACTCCGGACACCAAAGACAGCCGGACACTCCCGCCGGACATCAATGACACCTGGACACCCCTCCGGACACCAATGAAACTCCTCAGGACACCAATGACACCTGGGTGACCACTCCTCCGGACACCAATGTCACCTGGACACCCCCTCCAGACCCCCCCTGGATGACCCTGATGTCACCCGAACCCCCCCGGACCCCAATGTCACCCGGACCCCAATGTCACCCGGACCCCCTCCGGACCCCAACGCCACCTGGACACCCCCTCCGGACACCCCCTGGGTGGCCCTGATGTCACCCAAAGCCACCCGGACCCCAATGTCACCCGAACCCTCCCTCCGGACTCCCCCTGGGTGGCCCTGATGTCACCCAAAGCCACCCGAACCCCAATGTCACCCGTGCCCCAATGTCACCCGGACCCCAATGTCACCCGGACCCCCCCTCCGGACCCCAATGCCACCCGTGCCCCAATGTCACCCGTGCCCCAATGTCACCCGGACCCCAATGTCACCCGTGCCCCAATGTCACCCG
>NW_026632617.1:0-1015 GCF_030028575.1 Malurus melanocephalus
ATGGGGTTTCAATGGGGTTTGGCGCCTCTACGTGGGGAATATTCCTTTTGGGATCACCGAGGTAAATTTATGGGATTTTTATGGGATTTATGGGATTTTATGGGATTTATGGGGTTTATGGGGTTTGGGGGTGAGTTATGGGGTTTAAATGGGGTTTATGGGGTTTAAACGCGGTTTCAATGGGGTTTGCGGGGGATTTATGGGGAATATCCCATTTGGGATCACCGAGGTAATTTATGGGATTTTTATGGGATTTTATGGGATTTGTGGGGTTTTTATGGGATTTATGGGGTTTTTATGGAATTTATGGGGGATTTACGGGATTTGAGGGGTTTCAATGGGGTTTAAATGGGGTTTGGGGGGGATTTATGGGGAATATTCCATTTGGGATCACCGAGGTAATTTTAT
This sequence comes from Malurus melanocephalus, assembly GCF_030028575.1. Lineage (NCBI taxonomy): Eukaryota > Metazoa > Chordata > Aves > Passeriformes > Maluridae > Malurus > Malurus melanocephalus. Next base: position 409 of record NW_026632617.1, read on the forward strand.
AGGATTTATGGGATTTTATGGGGTTTAGGGAGAAATTTATGGGATTTATGGGATTTATGGGGTTTGGGGGGTTTAAAGGGGGTTTGGAGCTATTAAATAGGGTTTAAATGGGGTTTATGGGGTTTATGGGGTTTAAATGGGGTTTGGGGCCTCTACGTGGGGAATATTCCATTTGGGATCACTGAGGTAATGGGGGACATAGGGGGAAATTATGGGATTTATGGGATTTAATGGGATTTATGGGAGATTTATGGGGTTTGGGAGGTTTTAAATGGGGTTTATGGGGTTTAAATGGGGTTTATGGGGTTTAAATGGGATTTATGGGGTTTAAGTGGGGTTTAAATGGGGTTTGGCGCCTCTACGTGGGGAATATTCCATTTGGGATCACTGAGGTAAATTATGGGGTTTATGGGGTTTTTATGGGGTTTTTATGGGATTTATGGGATTTATGGGGGATTTATGGGGTTTACGGGGTTTTAAATGGGGTTTATGGGGTTTAAATGGGGTTTCAATGGGGTTTGGCGCCTCTACGTGGGGAATATCCCATTTGGGATCACCGAGGTGACTTTATAGGATTTATGGGATTTTTATGGGATTTATGGGGTTT
>NW_026632618.1:0-1079 GCF_030028575.1 Malurus melanocephalus
AGGAGCCGCGATAGGAGCACTGAGGAGTCACAACAGGAGCACCGAGGATTAACAGCAGGAACACTGAGGAATCGTGATAGGAACATCGAGGAATCATGATAGGAACACTGAGGGGCTGCAACAGGAGCACCGAGGATTAATGACAGGAACACCGAAGATTAACGACAGGAGTACTGAGGAATCGTGATAGGAACACTGAGGAGCCACAATAGGAACACTGAGGGGCCGTGACAGGAACACCGAGGATTAACGACAGGAACACCGAGGAATCGTGATAGGAACACTGAGGAATTGTGATAGAAACATCAAGGAATCGTGATAGGAAAACTGAGGAGTCGCGACAGGAACACTAAGGAATCATGATAGAAACATTGAGGCATTGTGATAGGAACACCGAGGATTAATGACAGGAACACTGAGGATTAACAACAGGAGCACCAAGGATTAACGACAGCAATACTGAGGAATCATGATAGGAACACTGAGGAGTCATGAATGGAACACTGAGGAGCTGCAATAGAAGCACTGAGGAGTCACAACAGGAGCACCAAGGACCTGCAACAGGAGCACCGAGGATTAACAACAGGAACACTGAGGAATCGTGATAGGAACACTGAGGAACTGTGACAGAAATACTGAGGAATCATGATAGGAGCACTGAAGAGTCGCTACGGAGCACCGAGGACCTGCAGCAGGGACATCGAGGAACACGTGAGGAACACCAAGGAGTTGCAACAGGAGCACTGAGGAGCCACGATAGGAACACTGAGGAGCCGCGACAGGAACACCAAGGATTAACGACAGGAACACTGAGGAATCATGATAGGAACACTGAGGAGCCGCGATAGGAGCACCGAGGAGCTGCAATAGAAGCACTGAGGAGTCACAACAGGAGCACTGAGGACCCGTGACAGGAGCACCGAGGATTAACAGCAGGAACACTGAGGAATCGTGACAGGAACACTGAGGAATCGTGATAGGAACACTGAGGAATCGTGATAGGAACACCAAGGATTAACGACAGGAACACTGAGGAATCATGATAGGAACACTGAGGAGCCGCGATAGGAGCACTGAGG
>NW_026632619.1:0-1135 GCF_030028575.1 Malurus melanocephalus
TCACTGGTGGAGCCACTGGTGGTCATTCGTGGGCACTGGTGGCACTGGTGGTCACTGGTGGAGCCACTGGTGGTCATTCGTGGGCACTGGTGGCATTGGTGGTCACTGGTGGCATTGATGGGCACTGATGGGGCCATTGGTGGTCACTGGTGGCACTGTTGGCCCTGGTGTCTGGTGGCACTGGTGGTCAATGGTGGTCACTGGTGGCACTGTTGGCCCTGGTGGCACTGGTGGCATTGATGGGCACTGATGGGGCCACTGGTGGTCACTGGTGGTCATTGGTGGCAATGGTGGCACTGGTGGTCACTGGTTGCACTGTTGGCCCTGGTGTCTGGTGGTCACTGGTGGCACTGGTGGGCACTGATGGGGCCACTGGTGGTCATTGGTGGCAACGGTGGCACTGGTGGCACTGTTGGCCCTGGTGGCTCTGGTGGCACTGTTGGCCCTGGTGGCCAGTGGTGCTGGTGGCACTGGTGGGCACTGATGGGGCCACTGGTGGTCACTGGTGGTCATTGGTGGCATTGATGGGCACTGATGGGACCACTGGTGGTCACTGGTGGCATTGATGGGCACTGATGGGACCACTGGTGGTCACTGGTGTCACTGGTGGCACTGGTGGTCACTGTTGGCCCTGCTGGCCCTGGTGGCTGGTGGCACTGGTGGGCACTGATGGGGCCACTGATGGTCACTGGTGGTCATTGGTGGCAATGGTGGCCCTGGTGGTCACTGGTGGCACTGTTGGCCCTGGTGGCTCTGGTGGCACTGTTGGCCAGTGGTGCTGGTGGCACTGGTGGGCACTGATGGGGCCATTGGTGGTCACTGGTGGCATTGATGGGCACTGATGGGGTCATTCGTGGGCACTGGTGGCACTGGTGGTCACTGGTGGGGCCACTGGTGGTCATTCGTGGGCACTGGTGGCACTGGTGGTCACGGTTGGTCACTGTTGGCCCTGCTGGCCCTGGTGGCCAGTGGTGCTGGTGGCACTGGTGGGCACTGATGGGGCCACTGGTGGTCACTGGTGGTCATTGGTGGCAATGGTGGCCCTGGTGGTCACTGATGGGGCCATTGGTGGTCACTGGTGGCATTGATGGGCACTGATGGGGCCACTGGTGGTCACTGGTGGCATTGATGGGCA
>NW_026632620.1:0-1106 GCF_030028575.1 Malurus melanocephalus
TATTTGGGTGAAAATGTCAAGCAAGCCCACTGATAAAAGAAATGTGTGCTTAGAATTATTTTATAATTRRATATTTATTTAAGTAATAGTATACATAATATTTWTACTAAATAAGACACTTTATTTAGTACAATATATTACTTTAGAATAGTACATTTAATCAGTATGGTTAAGAAAGTATTTTGGTTTTAAATCTACCAAAATGTGGTCTATGTGCTTCAACCACAGAAATTTAAATCTACTGAGGAATCAGAATTTTTAGTACAAACTTAATTAAAAGAAACAAACCACAAAATGTAAAAAAGAAATGAACAATGCTGGTTCCTTTAAGCCCCAGATCACAGTTCTTTTCCAATGAAAAAGAATGTATATTGGTAAACATAATGTATTTTTCAAGATTTTTCTCCTTTTACTTCTGAATTTTAAAAACTGAAAGAAATTGTTTCAGTGAAAGTGTTTTATTGTTTATGTTTTGCTTTTCTTAAATTGATATTTCAAAATTAAAATTCATGTTCACCCCAAACCCAGAAAACTGACGGAAGTGTCAGAACCACACTGCTGTTTCCTCAGCAGCTTTCAGTTTCTGTGGGTGAAGAAGTAATCTGAAAAATTAAAATAAAATTCAGGGGAAACCTAGCTATGCCTTTAGAAGAGTTAAAATAAACATCAAATGAATAAAGATAAAAGAAAGATAAAAGAAAGATAAAAGAAAGATAAAATATGCCCACACCATGACAGGTTTGCACCGCCGCAAACGCTCCAAGGGGTCGCTGACTCACGGTTTCTCTGGATTTTCAGGGATTTTTGGCACAGCAGCAGCAAACCTGGGGCTCATTGTCCCAATCCTCCAGCTCTGAGCTGAAATCCATCCCATTCCATAACTGAGGAAGATCCATGGCAGAGGAAATGAGGATCCAAAAGGCTGAAGGGGCACGTCCATGATGTAAAACTGAGCACTGACCGTGCGGGACGGAGCCATCGCGCCCTTGCTCCCCATCCACGCCACCCTTTGGACATCACAATGATTCTCCTGACAAATGGAGCCAATTCCAGAGGCGAGAGATTGGATGGAACACACCAGTGATCTGCCAGACTCATTTCTACAC
>NW_026632621.1:0-1074 GCF_030028575.1 Malurus melanocephalus
GCCTTTTTTTCCGCCAGCCTGGGAATTCCGGGACACAAATCCCTCCATCCCGGGGCTTTTTTTATCTCCTCCCYGGGAGAGATTCCCTTGGGAATGCAGAGGAATTCCCCAGGGGAAAAAGGGGATTTCTGAGGTGGGATTCTGAGGGAAAATGGGATCTCTAATGTGGAATCCCAAAGCCAAAATCCCAAAGAAAAATGGGAACTCTAAGGTGGAATCCCAAGAAAAAAATGGGAACTCTAAGGTGGAATCCCAAAGTCAAAATCCCAAAGAAAAATGGGAACTCTAAGGTGGAATCACAAGGAAAAAATGGGAACTCTAAGGTGGAATCCCAAAGCCAAAATCCCAAGGAAAAACGGGATCTCTAAGGTGGAATCCCAAGGAAAAAAATGGGAACTCTAAGGTGGAATCCCAAAGCAAAATGGGAATCCCAAACCAGAATCTCAGGGAAAAATAAGAGTCTGGAAAGAAGAGGAAAACTCCCAGGGAAAAGGGGGATCCCTGAGGCCAAATCCCAAAGAAAAATAACTGAAAGGCAGAATCCCAAGGAAAAACAGGAATATCAAGCCAGAATTCCAAGGAAAAATGGGGTCCTAAAGGCAGAATCCCAAAGGAAAATGGGAATCCCAAGCCAAAACCCCAAGGGAAAAACAGGAGCCCTTCCCAGGATGATTTTGGGGGAGATTCCAGCAAAGGAGTGAGGGGAAAAATGGGATAGGGGAGGGAGGAAAAGTTATCCCAGAACTGGGACCATTCCCGAGGGTGTGGGGGGCGCATTCCCGACCGGAATTCCCAAAAAATCCCGACTTTTTTTCCCCTCATCCCCCTCACTTTTTCTTCTCGTCCTCGTTGGGTTTYTGGAGGCCGCCGTAGAGTTCGTCGATGTAGATCTGGTACAGGCACTGCTCCTCCGAAACTGGGAATTCCAGGAAAAATTCAGGGAATTCTGTCATTCCCCAAAAATCCCCAGAAATTCCTGAATTCCCAAAGGGATCAGGGGGGGAAAAGGGGGAAAAAAAAGGAAAAAAAAAAAGAGGACTCACTGCCGGCAAAGTCATTCTGCACCAGGCCCCG
>NW_026632622.1:0-1015 GCF_030028575.1 Malurus melanocephalus
ACTTTTTTTTGCAAAATCCAAAGTTTTTTCCCCATTTTTTCCCCAAAACCCCCCATTTTTTTTTCCTAAAATCCCCATTTTTTTTCCTGAAATCCCAAAATTCCCATTTTTTCCCATTTTTCCCTCTCCCAGCCCCCCGTGTTTGATGTGGCGCTCTCTGGGCTCGGATCCGTTGCTGACCTCACAAATCCCATTGTTTTTTCTTCCAAAATCCCCATTTTTTCACCAAAATCCCATTTTTCCCCCAAATCCCCCAAAATCCCAATTTTTTTCCAAATCCAAATTTTTTCCCCAAAATCCCAATTTTTCCCCATTTTTTTCCTAAAATCTCCATTTTTTTCTCTCAAATCTCTTTTTTTCCCTCTCAAATCCCCACTTTTTCCCTCTAAAATCCCCATTTTTTTTCCTAAAATCCCCATTTTTTTTCTAAAATCCCCATTTTTTTCCCCAAATCACTATTTTTTTCCCAAATTTTTCCAAAATTCCCAATTTTCCCCTCTCCCAGCCCCTCGTGTTTGATGTGGCGCTCTCTGGGCTCGGATCCGTCGCTGACCCCACAAATCCCACAAATCCCATCCTTATTATCCTAAAATCCCCATTTTTTTCCCCGAAAATCCCATTTTTCCCCAAAATCCTCTAAAATTCCCAATATTTTTCCCCTAAATCTGAATTTCTTCCCCCAAAATCCCCATTTTTTCTCTCTAAAATCACAATTTTTTTGCCCAAAATCCCCATTTTTTCCCCTAAAATCCCCATTTTTTTCCCAAAATTTTCTAAAAATCCCATTTTTTTTCCCAAAATTCCCATTTTTTTCCCATATATTTTCCCTCTCCCAGCCCCTCGTGTTTGATGTGGCGCTCTCTGGGCTCGGATCCGTCCCTGACCCCACAAATCCCATTGTTTATTCCCCAAAATTCCCATTTTTTTCCCCAAAATCCCAATTTTTTTCTCTCAAATCCCATTTTTTCCCCAAAATACCCATTTTTTCCCCAAAAATCCCAGTTTTTTCCCCAAT
>NW_026632623.1:0-1065 GCF_030028575.1 Malurus melanocephalus
GCTGTGGATGCTCTTCAAGATCCTTTCCATCCCAAATTATTGCCTGATGTGGGGCTGCAGGCTGCACAGAGCTCTCCACACAGGGAACATTTGGGATAAGAGGGAACATTTGGGATAAGAGGGAACATTTGGGATAAGAGGGATAATTCCTCCGTGTGCTGTTTATGCTGCTGTGATCTCTGTAGGAGCAGAGGACTCAAGATTTGCACCAGTGCCAGCTTGGCTCAGCATTTTATGGCTCTCAGGGGGTGTTTTTGCAGGGCAGGGGGTTGGGGATGAGATAAACTCTCCTGTTTGGCTCCTCAAGTGCCATCCAGCAGGAATCTAAACCTTGATATTGCCATTCTGCTTGGTAATCTGGTTCATGGGATGCTGCAAATGGGCGTTTGAACCTGCTGCTTGGGGAAAAAAAAAGGGATAAAATAAATCTGGGCTGTGGGATATTCCAGAGGAAGTTTTACTGTGTATCCCATGTAGAAACTCTTAACATTATTTAAAAGTTGTTAAAGTCTTGCCTGGGCTTGAAGGTGTTTGACTGTGGTGTGTTTGGAGAGATGATCTTCAGGGAATTTGCCTGTTTATTAAAAAAAAAATTGAGAAATAGGTCATTAGCTTTCAATTTTTTTTGTTAAATTACTGACATGTTATGGGATTTGCCATCAAATATAGAAAAAAAAACCCAAAGCCTTACAAACAAGAAACTTGGTTTTGATTCAGGCCAAAGTAATTTAGTTCGGTTTTGTTAAAATGCTCAGCATCTTGGTGTAGTTTAGGCAGGGAGTTTTCCCAATAAACTGCTGGAAATTTGTGTTCTGGGCAGGCTGGGATGTAGGAATGGCCATAAATCCCTACAGAGGAGGGTGCTGCTACACTGAACCCTTGAAACTGGGACAAACTGGGACAAACTGGGCTTTGGGGATCCTGCAGAACAGTCATTGCTACACTGAACCCTTGAACTGGGACAAACTGGGCTTTGGGGATCCTGCAGAACAGTCATTGCTACACTGAACCCTTGAACTGGGACAAACTGGGACAAACTGGGCTTTGGGGATCCTGCAGAACAGT
>NW_026632624.1:0-1134 GCF_030028575.1 Malurus melanocephalus
GAGGCCGGGGCCGTGGTCCGGCTCTACGTCATGAGGAGGAAAGTGCCGGCCGAGAGGGTGGTGGAGGTCAAACTCATCAAAGGACCCAAAGGTAATCCCAAAAAATCATAGAATTATTCGAAAATTCCCGAAATCGCGGTCAAAATCGGTACAGGGACGCAAAATCCTCAAAATCCCACTCAAAATCCATTCCAGGATCCCCAAAATCCATCCCGGGATCCTCAAAATCCCCGAAATCCATCCCGGGATTTTCAAACTTCCCAAATCCCACTCAAAATCTGTCCAGGAACCCAAAAATGCCCAAAATCCCACTCAGAATCAGCCCAAAAACCCAAAAATGCCCAAAATCCCACTCAAAATCTGTCCAGGAACCCAAAATCCCCAAAATTCTGCTCAAAATCCATCCCGGGATCCTCAAAATCCCCAAAATCCCACTCAGAATCTGCCCAAAAACTCAAAATTACCCAAAAATGCCCAAAATTGCTGAAATGCAGCCCAAAATCTGTCCAAGAACCCAAAATCCCACTCAAAATCCATCCTGGGATTTTCAAAATCCCAAAATCCATCCCGGGATTCTCAAAATTCCCAAAATCCCACTCAGAATCCCCGAAATCCCATTCAAAATCCATCCAGGAACCCAAAAATCCCGAAATTCTGCTCAAAATTTTTCCAGGAACCCAAAATCCCCAAAATTCCCAAAATTCCACTGAAAAGCCATCCCAAAATCCCAAAAATGCCCAAAATTCCCCTTCTGGGATCCCCAAAATCCCCGAAATTCGGCCCAAAATCCCCCTGGGATGAGGAGGAGGAGGAGGAAGGTCCCGGCCGAGAGGGTGGTGGAGGTCAAACTCATCAAAGGACCCAAAGGTAACCCCAAAAATCATAAAATGATCCCAAAATTATCCCAAAATTCCCGAAATCGCGGTCAAAATCCGTCCAGGGACGCAAAATCCTCAAAATCCATTCCGGGATCCTCAAAATCCATCCCGGGATCCTCAAAATCCACCCCAGGATCCTCAAAATCCCCAAAATCCATTCCGGGATCCTCAAAATCCATTCCGGGATCCTCAAAATCCACCCCAGGATCCTCAAAATCCCCAAAATCCATTCCGGGATCCTCAAAATCCATCCCTG
>NW_026632625.1:0-1078 GCF_030028575.1 Malurus melanocephalus
GTCCTCACGGGCGACAGCGACATCAGCGACACCTACTGCTCCTGCGCCTTCCAGGGTGAGACAACCCCGCCGTTTGGGGCATTTTGGGGGATTTTTGGGGATTTTAGGGGATTTCGGGCGGGGGGAGACGCCCTAAAAGGTTTGGGATGGGGCTGGAAGTGCCGCTGTCTGCATTGTCACCGCCACCTCCTTGGTGTCCCCTCCCCTTTTCAAAGTGGGAAGGTCTACAAGGGAAAAAAATTTGGGAATTTTGGGGGAGTTTTGAGGAATTTTGGGGAGTTTCGGGGGGTTACAGGGAGTTTCGGGCCGCCCTAAAAGGTTTGGGATGGGGCTGGAAGCGCCGCTGTCTGCATTGTCACCGCCACCCCCTTGGTGTCCCCTCCCCTTTTTAAAGTGGGAAACTCCAGAAGGGAAAAAAATTGGGATTTCTTTGGGATTTGGGGGAATTTTCGGGGAATTTTGGGGGGTTTGGGGGGAATTGCGGCCCTAAAAGGTTTGGGATGGGGCTGGAAGAGCCGCTGTCTCCGTTGTCGCCGCCACCCTCTTGGTGTCCCCTTCCCCTTCCAGGGTGGGAAGGTCCAAAAGGGAAAAAAATTGGGAATTTTGGGGGATTTGGGGGAATTTTCGGGGAATTGTGGGGGAATTTTTGGGATTTTCATGGCGTTTCGGGAGAATTTCGGCCCCAAAAGGGTTGGGATGGGGCTGAAAGTGCCGCTGTCCCCGTTGTCACCGCCACCCCTTGGTGTCCCCTCCCCATTCTAAAGTGGGAAACTCCAGAGAGGGGGTAAAATTGAAAATTTGGGGGATTTTGGGAAGTTTTGAAGGATTTTGGAGGATTTTGGGGGATTTTGGGAAGTTTCGTGAGGTTTCGGGGCGTTTTGGGGGAATTTCGGCCCTAAAAGTTTTGGGATGGGGCTGGAATTGTCGCGGCTCCTCCTTGTCCCTTTTGTCACCGCCACCCCCTTGGTGTCCCCTCCCCTTTTCAAAGTGGGAAGGTCCAAAAAGGGAAAAAAATCGGGAATTTTGGGGATTTTTTTTTGAATTTGGGGGAATTTCGGCCCTAAAAAGTTTGGGATGG
>NW_026632626.1:0-1045 GCF_030028575.1 Malurus melanocephalus
AAAGAAAAGTGTAGGAAATCTGAGTGAAGAGGGTGAGAAAACCAAGAGGGAAATGGTGAGAAATGTGAGGGAAAACAGGAGAGGAAGGTGAGGGGAGAATAGGGCAGGAAACAGGATGGGAAATTTCCAAGGAATGTGAGTGGAAAAGGCAGGGAAACGTAAGGGAGAAAGGCAGGAAAACATGAGGGGGAAACGGGTGAAAACGTTACTGGTGGAAAGAGATATACAGGTGGGAAATGTGAGGGGAACATTGTGAGAAACCTAAGAGGAAGGAAGGCAGAAAGCATGAATGAAAAAAGGGTGGGAAATATGATGAGAAAAGTGTCAGAAAGCATGAGGGAATACCATGTGAGAAATGTGAACAGAAAAGTGCAAGAAAGATGAGGGGAAAAGCATGACAAATGTGAGGGGAAGGCGTAAGAAATGTGAGGAGAAAATGTTGAGAAACATTGGGAAAGGAAGAGAAAGAGGAGAAAAGGGCAGGATTTGGGAGGAGGAAATTGTGAGAAATACAAGGGAAGAAAAATATAGGACACATAAGTGGGAGGGGGTGGGAAATCTGAGAAGAAAATGTGCAGAAAGTGAGGGGAAAAGGGCAGGAGAAATGAATAAGAAATGGGGAGGAAACATGACAGGAAAATTGTGAGGCTGAGGAGTAGGAAGTGGTGGAACAATAAAAGGGAAAAGATCAGACAATGGGAGCAGAGAAAAGGGCAGGAGAGAAGGGACTACTGATGTAAGAGCTGAAACAAATCTCCCCACATATTTGCAGGTCTTGGACAAGCCCAGGGCTCCCATGCATATTTGTCTGCACACCAGCCCTCAATCCTCTTTGGAAGCAGCAGAACTGGCAGGATTTGCCCTCAAGGAGCAGGAGCTGCTCAAATCTGGGAATGCAAGGGGCAGTGCTGATTTCCAGAGGCTTCTGGCTCCCAGGTGAAGGCAAGGCAGGCGCAGGTTGAAAGGTGCTGGCGCTGCTGCTGCTCTGTGCCAGAGAGTCCTGGCTGGGCAGGGCACGGCGCCCACTGCGCTGCGGGCTCTTTCT
>NW_026632627.1:0-1037 GCF_030028575.1 Malurus melanocephalus
GGGATCCGGGTTCTCCCAGGGTTTTCCCAATCCCAGGAATTCTGAGATTCTCTCCCCCTGGACCTGCCACCTTTTCCCCAGAATCCTCTCTCGACATTCCCTGCCCCACTCGGTGCTGGCGCCTTTGGGAATTCTGTGGGAATTGTTTGGGATCCGGGAATCCTGTGGAAATTGCTCGGGATGTGGGAATCCCGCGGGAATTGCTTGGGATCTGGGAATCCCGTGGGAATCACTCGGGATCCAGGGCGATCCGGGAATCCCATAGGAATCCCAGTCCTGGGGCTTGTCCTGGTTTTCTGTTTGATTTGTGTCTTATCCCAGTTCTGTTCCCGTTCCCAGTTCTGTTCCCATTCTCATCCTGTTCCCAATCCCATCCCATTCCCAATCCCAATCCCATCCCAGTTCCATTCCCATCCCATTCCCATTCCCATCCCAGTTTTCCCCCATTCCCAGTTTCCCCCATCACATCCCATCCCAGTTCCATTCCCCATCCCATTCCCGATCCCAGTTTTCCCCCATTCCCAGTTTCCCCCATCAAATCCCATCCCATTCCCATACCAGTTTTCCCCTATTCCCATCCCAGTCCTGTTCCCATTCCATCCCATTCCATCCCTGATCCCAATCCCAGTTCTGTTCTCCAGTCCCATTCCCATCCCAGTCCCATTCCCAATCCCATCCCATCCCAGTTCTATTCCCATCCCATCCCAGTTCTGTTCCCATTCTCATCCTGTTCCCAATCCCATCCCAATCCCATCGCAGTCCCATCCCATTCCTATCCTGTTCCCATCTCATTCCCAATCCCATCTCATTCCCAATCCCATCTCATTCCCAATCCCATTCCCATTCCCGTCCCAGTTCTGTTCCTGTTCCCATTCCTAGTCCCGTTCCCCACCCCTTCCCAGTTCCATTCCCATTCCCATCTGTTCCCAATCCCATCCCAGTCCCATTGCCATCCCAGTTCCGTTCCCGTCCCAATCCCGTTCCCAATCCCATCCCAGTTCCATTCCCATTCCCATCCCAGTCCCAATCCCATCGCA
>NW_026632628.1:0-1074 GCF_030028575.1 Malurus melanocephalus
AAAAAAATGGCAGAAAAATGAAGTAAAAAATTCCTCAAAAATTCCTAAAAATTCCTAAAATATCACAAAAACATCCCAAAAAAAATCCAAAAAAATTCCTTAAAAAATCCCCCCAAAAAATCCTAAAAAAGTTTGCTAAAAAATCCCTAAAAATTCCTCAAAAATTCCTAAAAAAATTCCTAAAAATCCTATAAAAAAAAAGAAAAAAAATCCTAAAAAATTCCTAAAAAATTCTTTATAAGATTCCTAAAAAAATTTTCCCCTTCAGAGAATTCCCAAATTGGGGCCCTTTTAAACCCAAAAAAAACCCCAAAAATCAAAAAAAAAAATTGGAATTTTTTGCTGAAAAAATGGGGAAAAATTTGGGATTTTTGACTGAAAAAATGGGGAAAAACTCGGAATTTTTGCCTTAAAAATTGTGAAAAAATTTGATTTTTTTTGCAAAAAATGGCGGAAAAAATTTTTTTTTTTTTCAAAAAAATCTTTAAAAATGGCAGAAAAAGTTCGAATTTTTTCCTAAAAATCCTCCAAAAAAATTGGAATTTTTTCCTAAAAAATGCAGAAAAAAATGGAGAAAAATTGAAATTTTTTTGCATAAAAATGGTGAAAAAAATTGAGTTTTTTGGCATAAAAAAATGGCAAAAAAATCGAATTTTAGTGTAAAAAATGGCAAAAAATTTGGAATTTTTTCCTAAAAATTGTCAAAAAAAATTGGAATTTTTTCCTAAAAAATGGGAAAAAAATGGCGAAAAAAATCAAATTTTTCGCATAAAAAATGGTGAAAAAAATTGGATTTTTTTCAGAAAAAATGGCTGAAAAATGTGATTTTTTGGCCTAAAAAGTCACCAAAAAAAAGCGATTTTTTTGCCAAAAAAAGTCGGATTTTTTTCAAATAAAAAATATATATTTTTATAAATATTTTTTTATAATAAAATAATAAAAGTTATATAAATTTACCTGCAGAAGGTATCCATGTTCATTGGCATTGAGGTGCCAGTGCGGAGCGCGGAGCCCCCGGGGGCGGATCCGGAGCGTTCCAAAGGAAATTCCCGAATTTTTTTGGTTCAGAGAATT
>NW_026632629.1:0-1107 GCF_030028575.1 Malurus melanocephalus
ACCCGTCACAGGGAAGAAAGGACTTTGGTACAGGTTTTTTTTGGTTTTTTTTTTTTTTTCTTTTTGCCCCTGTTACGGAAACGGCCACGTGATTTGTTTTTCTTTTGTTTCTTTTCCCGGGGATGGGAGGCGCCATCTTGTCGGCGCCGTGTGGTGAGATTTTGAATATCGAACCGTTACTCTGTATCTGTGTACGAGAGGCGCCATCTTGGCGGCACCGCCTGGCGGGGTTTTCTTTTGAATATCTAACCGTTACTTTTTATCTGTGTCCTGTGGGCACTGTGTTTGTAAATAAATTACTTTTTTTTTCTCTTCACTTTTTTGCCCAGTATCTATTTCTTGTTGGTGGGGGAAAAAAATTATCAAGTTTATTTTCATTTCAGAGGAAACGTTTCTCTGGAACGGTTTTCTCTGAAAACATTGTCTCAAAACCGAGACAAATTTTGGCGCCCAACGTTTGGGGCTTGAAAAGTGAAGAGAAAATTGTAATAATTGTATTTTGGTTTTAAATGCTTGGAATTTGTTTCTCGTTAGAAGTCACCATGCTCTTTGAAGTAATTTTGTCATTTTGGTCTCTGGGTCTATTTGCCTATCCATATATAGGGACAATTTTGTCCCTTGCATGGAGATTTTATAGATCAGGGACACAAATTCGTGTTGCTATATTTATAGGTGCTGTAGTGATGATTTATAAAAGTTTAAGAGAGGTACTGGGAGCTTTTGAAAGTTGGTATGCGATGTTATTTCTTTGTCCTAGTCTGAGTAACCTGTTTTGGGGTATTTTTAGTAATTATAGCCCGTCTGCTGAAGGAAAAATAGGGGATGATGTTTCCCAGCCTTTCATCTCCTTTTTCCCCTTCAAATCTGGCACATCACCTTTTGAGGATGTTCAGCTTCCCCTCGATATTAAAGATGCTACTTTCCTGATGTTTTATCTAGTAGGAATGGTTTATATGGTCTGCAGCATTTCTAAAATCAGAGCTGAGATTTCCAGAGGGGCTACTCAGACATCTCCCCCATGTGTGGAAAGATCTGAGTGGTGTGGGATATGGGAAAATATAGGCCAAATACTGAAAGAATTTTCTGAACCAATAGCTTTCAACTTCC
>NW_026632630.1:0-1104 GCF_030028575.1 Malurus melanocephalus
CAGTAACTTGCCCAAATTCAAAACAAATTCATTTTCCTGAAACACAGTTCTGGGAGGACTGCAGCRGATGAGACAGAACACGAGAGGGTTTCCATTCTTGTTTTTATGGCCACCTGTCGCTATTGATCATTAACCAATCTTCTTAGGAGCATCATTTCCATTTTCCTCTTTCATTATGTGCTAAGCAGTGCATCTTTCTCCATGAGACATCATAGCCAGTCTGTGGCATGCAAGAAGTTTGCAAGCCATTTCCTCAGATTGCTGTTTAAAAAAGACCTTTGAATGACTGTAATGATTACTGGCACTGGAAAATTAGAATTTTCTACCAACCTGTGCTGAGCACCTACACATCCTGACGGGAAAACAGGTGAAAATGAAGTCAGAAAAAATAGAGAAACGTGTAGGGAGATTTGAACTGGCACGTGAGCAGTGAGTATTAAATGCCTAAAATTAAAAATCAGTGGGAGAAATAGTGTGTGCCTGTGTTTTGCCAGGTACATTCTGTACTCTTCTCTGAGAATGTCTCTCCTCTTTTTGGTCCATGGGACATTTATTTCCATGTTTCCAGTGCTGCAGGGAAACAGTCTGGGCGTTATTGGAAATTCCGTGGCCTCCTTTGCAGGACTGCCCATCACAATCCTCACAGGAAATGGAGGAGGTTACTGGGAGAGAGAGCTGAGCTCTCAGGTGGGGTCTTCACAGCCACTTGGTTTGCCTTGATTTATTGAGGTTTTAGCCAGCCTGGTTAGGTGGCATTCTAGAGCTCTGTATTTTTATGGGAGTTGCAAGGGTATTTATGGAAGAATACCCCCCAAAGCCCACCCTCACAGGGGTGAATGCAGTTTTATAGGTTTAGGAAACTAGCATAATTGATAAAAAGCAGCATTTAGGAGGACAAGGGGTGATGCAATTCCCTCCAGGTCCAGCCCCTTCTCTGTTGCCCCCACCCTCCATCCCAGCTGTAATTGTTTATGAAAATGTGTTTTGAAGATCTTGGTTCCCAGGAAGAACCAGGATGGGATGGGGACCTTGTGCCCCCCTGTGCTCAGAGCTCTGGGGTGTGTTTGGTCTTATTAGCTGGGGAAAAGGGTGGGGAAAAGCACT
>NW_026632631.1:0-1029 GCF_030028575.1 Malurus melanocephalus
GGCCGTGTTGTGCCAGGCTTCATGCAGCTGCCGTACCTCTGCTCCTTGAGCCTCCAGCACTGTGGCCTCTCCACCACCTTCTTGCTGGGTGCCTGGCACATCAGGATCACTGTTTGTCTGTGCCTCCTCCTCTGCTTGGTCTTCAGGGCCACTTTGCTCTTCCTGGGCCACCTCTAGAAAGAAAAATCCGTTGAAGCAAAGCAACTTTTTGGAAGACAGGGACACAGAACACAAAATACTCAGGGATGACTGCCATCACTTGTCTTTTCGATGCCAAGTTTTCTGAGACCCCAAGGCTAAGGCTGAGAGAAGCTTCTATTCCTGCTCATACCTGTGCACGTGTCCATGGGTGCTGAGGTCTCCTCTGCACCAGCCGTCTCCTCTGCAAAGATCTTGTCTGCATTCTCGACCAGAAAGGTCAGCAGCACGTTGACCTGCACACAACAAAGCCTTGCTCTCAGCCCAGGGGCCTGACAGCATGCCAAGCAGCCCTGGCCACCACTGCTCAGCCTTTTCCTCTGCACCCATATCTGTGGCTGCGGGGCAGATCTTGCAGGGATCCATCACAGCAGCCTTGGCTGCAGAGAAGGGGCTGCCAGGCACAGGCAGCTGTGGGCAGCCAAGCTGGCACAGGCCAGGGAGGCTGCAGCCGGCTGTTGAAGGCAGCGTTACCTTCTCGTTCTCGGCCAGTAGGGCCTGCAGCTGCAGCTGCTCCTCCTGGGGTGGGCTCAGCAGCGTTGTCCCCAGGCAGATTGCCAGGTTGCTGATCGTCATTCTTGTGCTGGACACATTCTGGCTGATGTCTCGCAGCAGTGACAGCAGCTGCCCAAGCAGGACCAGGTTTGCTGCAGGCAACTTCTTGACCACTCTGAGGGAACAGAAAGGCAGCGTCCATCAGCAGGCCCGTGTTGCCCACGGCCGCCCCCAGAGCTGGCCCCAGGCAGGGGCAGCCGGCGCCGCAGCTGCGCAGCTTTGCAGGCGCTCTCAGCCAGCCAAAGTCGGGGCTCCCACGCTCCTGCAGGAAGGATG
>NW_026632632.1:0-1076 GCF_030028575.1 Malurus melanocephalus
AGGAAACATTCGCAGAAACAGGTGTCTTTTCTAAGAAAACAAAACACAAGTGTGCCTAGATTTTACAAAAAACTGTATTGAAGGTAACACAAATTTTGCAAACTTGCACTAATCCTATGTAATTTTATAGGTGTAGGGGTTTATTCTCTTTTCAAACCTATTAACATTAGGTAGACACAAAAGAGGAAACATTTTAGGGTTAGATCTTCAAAGAGCATTTATACTTTTTGTAACCATTTCCATTATTTCCTTCTGTGCCTAACCACCTATTGACTTTATTTCAGTGGTTGTAATTTTAACATTTTCTTCAGAACTTTAAAAATAAATGGTTGGATTTCAGTTTTGGAATTAATATTGCTCAAATAATTCTATGAATATTTTGCAGAGGCCAGCTGTTCTTACTATGTTCTTACTGTGTTGCAAAATACAGTGATTTTGTTAGACTTGCAGGAAAGTTCATGTCATTTTAATTTCATAATGGCATTGCAATTCCATGTGTATGACTTGAATCAGTTTATTCTTTGAAAACAGCTATGAAATCTAAATAGGTTGTGATATTTCTTCTACGTTAAAATATTTAAAAAATATAATTTAGGTTGAAATTCTCTTTTGGTCAATCCATGCTTTCATTGCAGTAATTTTTTTCCTGCCAATCTTGCACATTTATATTTTAGGGTTACAGGTTAAAACTAAAAGTTAGTTGAGATCTCGGTAATTATGGTTCACACAGAGTAGTAAGAAAGAAAGAAGATATGCCTATCTTGCATAAAAACATCAGTGTTTTATTCTATCAGATATGGCATTCCTTTGCCTGTTTCTTTTGTAGCAATAAAATACAAAGAGTTTTTTTCTAAAGGGTACTTAGGTGAAAAGAGTTTTTTTCTAAAGGGTACTTAGGTGAAACACAAATGAGTGACAAATATTTAATAGCTGTGACTAAGTCAATATTAGTCTAACAAATTTCCTAGTTTTCAATTGCCACAGAACAATGTGGAATTTAATTCTCTGTCTTTATGGAGTTTGTTTGTATATTTAATCGACATATAATTTGAGAACACCATTTTCTTACTCTTTTT
>NW_026632633.1:0-1032 GCF_030028575.1 Malurus melanocephalus
GGGAAGGAATCACCATTGCAGCCATTGAGAGCATGGTGTGCTGTCACCCCTGTCATGCTGAGGCTTGTGGTGCCTTAGGATTTTAGYTTCTRTATTTTTCATGTGTCTGTAATCCTGTCATTCTTCAGACAATAACCCTACACTCCATATCCAGTTCCAAGCTACTGTACCCTAATTTAAAGACAAAACAGTTCCTCTCCAGTCACAAAACTCAAGGACACCTCACTGTGTCAGGCACCAAGAGATGGAAATAACAGTGAATTGGGGGAGCAAACTTGGAGTAAATTACTTCATTACCTGAAGATGTAATTGGAGTATTAACCCTGGACATTCAAATGGACAAAAGTTATAAAGCACAAAAAACCCGATCATCCATTTTGGGTGTAATCCCTGAGTGGGCTATGACTGCCCTAAACGTACCTGAAGGCTCTTCAATAAATACAACTGCTTTTTATTCTCTCAATTTTGTTTATTTAGGTAGCCAGATTTAGGCATCACTTGTGCTGCCATCTGGATTTGCTTGCACAGACGGAAACCTCCAATCTGAGGCGTGTAAGTAGCTGCAGCCAGTGCCTGGTAAGGATTTTAACCCATTTAAAATAAATTTTTTAATCAAGGGTCTGATTTCCAGATGTGCTAAGAGTTGGCAGAAAGCAGAACTTTGTGCGGGAGCAGATGGAGAGTTACTACTTATGGAAAGCAGCTCCTAAGAATTTAAAGATCAGATTCTTTGGCTCCTGAGCATCAAATAACCATTGGATATTGCTGTGTGCACATAAAAGAATTTTCACTTTAGGGGTGTTTTCAGGTGGAAATAGCCATGAACTTACTGCATGGGTTGAGGTTTTCAAGGGCAGAAATGCAAGCTCTATAACTTAATACCTCATCATTTTTCTCTTCTCTTTTTCCTTCTCCTTTTTATTTTTTTAAGGAAGCCAGAAATTCTTTGGTTACACACATGAAATTCATTAGAGAATGGTTTCTTTCAGTTTTATGCTTTCCCTTTTCCCCCTTTGCAAACATTACCACTGA
>NW_026632634.1:0-1065 GCF_030028575.1 Malurus melanocephalus
ACTGGGGAGCTGCTAGGCCCATGCTGGGAGCCTATTCAGCATGCAACTGGGAGGAACTGGGAGCAACTGGGTTAATGCTGGAAGCACCTGTGAATAGCTGAGAATGCTGGGTGCATGCTGGTGACAACTGGGATGTACTGGGAGTGACTGGGATAATCCTGGGGGCAACTGAACCCTGCTGAGGTAACTGGGAGTGCTAGGAATGACTCCCAGAATGTTCAGGGCAACTGAGATATACTGGGAGTGGGTGAGACCATATGGGTGGTGACTGGGACCACACTGGGAGCCACTGGGAATGTGCTGGAAGATGGAGACGCACCCTGTGCCTCTCGGCACTGCCCAGAACAGCGTCTGTGATGTCACAGCCCCCTCTATGATGTCACAAAGCAACACTTGGATGTCACAAGCGATCACTGAGGCACAGACTCCATACTGGTATGCGAAGAGGTTTATTGCACAGTAGTAAATTCCTTTTATATTTGCCGTGGTTTAGAATGCTGGCTCAAAGCCAGGCACCCACGACACCTGCTCATTCGCTCTCCCCCACCACCACTGGGTTGAGAAGAGCGAATTAAAAAATTAACAAAATGGTTCATGAGTTGAGATAAGGAGCAGGGAGGAAACGCTTGGTGGACAAAACAGGCATTACTTAAATTATGAAGTGAATTTATTACTAACAAAGTCAGAGGAGAATGAGAAATAAAAGAAAACCCTCAAAGACACCGATCTTCTCCCCACCCCCTCCCTCCTTTGCACTGACAGTACAAAGTAGCGGTGGGTGAACAGGGTGTGGGGTTGGTCAGTTCATCACTGCATCGTTTGCAGCTGCTGGGGGAGAGAAATGCTTCCCTTGCGTTGCTGTGGGGTCCCTCCCACGGGAGACAGTTCTTGGTGAACCTCTCCGGCGCGGTTCCACTCTCACGAGCAGCAGTCCACACACATCTGCTGCATCGTGAGTCCCCCCATGGGCACACAGTCGTCCCAAAACTGCTGCACTGTGGGGTCCCTCGTCCACTGGGTGCAGGCCCAAGGCCAGGCTGTTCCATCTCGGGAGCAAAGCCTCTC
>NW_026632635.1:0-1059 GCF_030028575.1 Malurus melanocephalus
TTTCTTTTTTTCCCAAAATTTGGATTTTTAACCCCAAATAATTCAAATTTTTCCCCCAAAATCCCAATTTTTCCCCCCAAAATTACAAATTTTTTGCCCAAAATTTCAATTTTTTCACCCAAAATTTCAATTTTTTTTCGTTACAAACCCAAAAT
This sequence comes from Malurus melanocephalus, assembly GCF_030028575.1. NCBI lineage: Eukaryota > Metazoa > Chordata > Aves > Passeriformes > Maluridae > Malurus > Malurus melanocephalus. The sequence continues at coordinate 156 of NW_026632635.1, forward strand.
GTCAAAATTTTCATTTTTTCCCCCCAAAACCGTTTCGTTTTCACAGAATTCTCTATTTTTACCCAAAATATGCAAATTTCACCCCAAAATTTGCATTTTTTTCGTTTTTTTTTTATTTTTTTTACCCAAAACTTTCAGGATTTCCCCGAAATGAACGAGGAACCAAAATCGGCCCCAAAGTCGCATTTTTTGACCCAAAATTCACATTTTTAACCCAAAATTTGCAGTTTTGACCCCAAATTCGCATTTTTTCCCCACATTTTGCAATTTTGACCCAAATTTTGAAATTTTTGACCCAAATTTTGCATTTTTTACCCAAAATTTGCAGTTTTGACCCAAAATTCACATTTTTGACCAAAAATTCCAATTTTTCTCCCCTCCCCCCAAGAAATCTCACATTTTTTACCCAAAATTTGCATTTTTGACCCAAAATTCACATTTTTGACCAAAAATTCCAATTTTTCTCCCCTCCCCCCAAGAAATCTCAATTTTTTCACCCAAAATTTCTTTTTTTTACCCAAAATTCAATTTTTTTTACCCAAAATTTCGATTTTTTCACCCAAAATTTCTCCTTTCGACCCAAAATTCCGATTTTTCTCCCCTCCCCCCCAAAATCACAATTTTTTCACAAAAAATTCAAATTTTTTCCCAAAAATTTCAAATTTTTTCCCCAAAATTCCAATTTTTCCTCCCAAATTTCTCATTTCCACCCCAAATTTCACATTTTTTACCCCCAAATTTCAATTTTTTACCGGAAATTTCATTTTTTTCACCAAAATTCAATTTTTTTACCCAAAATTCGGATTTTTCTCCCCTCCCCCCAAAAATCTCAAATTTTTCACCAAAATTTCAATTTTTTCCCCCAAAACCGAAACTTTCTCACCCCAAAACCACAAAATTTGCC
>NW_026632636.1:0-1042 GCF_030028575.1 Malurus melanocephalus
TTCCTGATACTCATTGTCACCAAACACCATAGCTGCTCCAGCTGCTGACATAGCTCCCACAGAAATAGACAGCCTCGTCCTYGRCCTGCACCCCAGTGATGGTCAATGTGTTYGTRGTGCCGGATGTGGATCCGGAGAATCGCGAAGGGATGCCCGAGGGTCTCTTGTCATTGAAATAGATCACAGTGACAGGGGCAGTGCCAGGGACCTTCTGCTGGAACCAGGCAGCAGAAATCCAGCTGCTGCTAAGGCCAGAGCAGGTGATCCTGACGGTGTCTCCCACGTTGGCTGACAGTGAGGACGGCTGACTCAGCGCTGCCTGGATCAGGAGACAGAGAGGAGAGAGGGGAGAAGAGGTGGGGTCAGTCGGTGTCCCAGGGGCACAGACCTTCCTGGGCAGCAGGATAGGGAATGTCACAGTCAGAGTAGAAAGGATTCAAACATGGTCACCAGTGTATTTGAGGAGGAGAGGTCAGCCTAAGGCATCTCAGCAGAGAGGCAGCTCTGGCAGAGGAAGGAGGACATGGTCATTAGCTGCAAGAGGCAGTGAGGTGGGGAACACAGCTACACCATGAGTTTTGTAGGGACAAGGACAATGGTCTCCAGTCACATGGTCACCTGCTCTCTAGGACAAAAACGGGTATTCATAGCTGTGGTCATACAGAGGAGGCAAAAATCTGTACCAGTACCACAACCAAAACTCTCTGGCCATGAGAAGCACTAAAAAAATCTACACTTTTAATTGCTCTGTACCTCATTTGAAAATCTGTCACATTACCAACATAGTTGCTGCTGTCATAGCCACCACAGAAATAGACAGCCTCGTCCTCAGCCTGCACCCCAGTGATGGTTAAAGTGGCTGTGGAGCCGGACAAGGATCCGGAGAATCGCAAAGGGATGCCCGAGGGTCTCTTGTTATCAGCATAGATCACAGTGACAGGGGCAGTGCCAGGGACCTTCTGCTGGTGCCAGCCATAATAGCTGTTACTGCTACCAGAGCAGGTGATCCTGACGGTGTCTCCCACGTTGGCTGACAGCGAGG
>NW_026632637.1:0-1034 GCF_030028575.1 Malurus melanocephalus
ACTGCCCTTCTGCTGTCCCACTGCTGGTCCCATGTTGGGGCACACGAGAGATCAGCCTTGTTTCCCTGCTGATGATCAGGAGGGACAGGAGCTTCCCTGAGCAGACTGAAGATGTTGAAAGTGATGACAATTTGCTCTGAGTTTCTTGACCCCTCCCTGTCAACAGTCAAAGGGCAAAAGGAAAACCATCTCCAGACTGTGCCTTCGTGGGCAAATGGAATTCCTGTGAGGTGAGGAATTCTAAGGGGGAATGAGGAAGGGTAAGAACCACCCATAGGAGAGCCCTAAGAAGAGACCCTCAGTCAGGGACATTAAATCAGAACCTTTATGCATCCTTGTGTCAGATTGCTGGTCTGCTCCTGAAGAAGGAAACATCAGTGACACAGTGACATTGTTCTTTCTTCACAGGAAAGAAAGAGGAGGAAATTGCAAGTGCCCTGAAAATCAGCTTGAAGAAGAACCTCCGGCAGCTCTCTCAAAGAATTCAAAGTCTTGTAGAAGAATTACAGGAATGGCCTGAGACCACAAAGCATGAGCTTGAGCTTCTCAGAGCAGAGCTGGAGCATAAACTAGGTGAGCCATTGCCAATCAGGCTTTCATCCCTCTGAAGGCAAAAGCTTCCTACAGCCCAACCACCCTGTGAGCTCATCCTGCTCAGCTCCTCAGAGGGGATGATGAGGGACAGTCCTTACATGGGCAGAGGCCCAGAGAAGCTGCCTTCAGCCATGGGATGCACCACCCCAATCCATTCTGTGACCAAAGTCAGCTTTTCTGGGCCTTCAGCTTTTGTGATCAGTGCCACTGACACACCCCCATGCTGAAGTGTTCTCTGCAGGTGCTCAAGGCCACTCTTGGCTCTCCTGTCTTTGAAGAGAGGGTGTAGGTATGAYCTGACATGTGCTAAAGGTGTCCAAGTCCTCCTACCCACTCACCTTCCTCGTGATGGAGCTGTCATCCACAGCCCACCAATGCTGTCTGGGGAGATGGAGGGAGATGATTCCTGCTCTCCATCCTGTCCCCCAATCCTTTGCCAA
>NW_026632638.1:0-1091 GCF_030028575.1 Malurus melanocephalus
TCCAGCCCCCAGCATCCCTTTTTGGGGTCAATGAGAAGTTCCAGCCCCCAGCATCCCTTTTTGGGGTCAATGAGAAGTTCACCTGGGCTCTTGCCCATCCAATTAACAGCTCAAACACTGCAGCCTCCCAGGGCTGCTGGGGGGGTCTTTATGAATAATCGATGGTCAGATGGGGCTCTGGTTATCAGCATGGCTGGAATATTTTTGGGGAAAAAGCATCCAATCCATGAGGAAGAGCGAATTCCTCCTTCCCTCCTCGCCCAGGAGCCGCTGTCCCGCTGCTGSAGCTCCTTCCAGCCCTGCACACGGACCCCCGGGATGATCTCCCGGCGTTTCACGGGCTCAATCCCGCAGCGGAGAAGTCGCAATTTCCCCAGGAATGCCTGGAATTTCCCCCTTGATGCAGCGCACGTTTGCAGGTTCCCGCTTTGATGAGGGAATATCTTCATTTTCCAGGGGAGCGTTCCCACACACGTGCTGTGTCTTTGAACAGCCCAAGCCACCACCTCAAACCAAGGCAGATGAATTTACCCTTCCTCATTCTCAAGGCCTGTAAAATCCTGATTTTTTTTTTTTTTAACGTGTGCATGTTTTGATTTAAACCTCATAGCTCAGAGCTGGCTCTGTCTTTTCTTCAATTTCTTACTTGCCATTTTGCAGGAAGTGCTGGCTTTTGCCAACTGGATAAAAAAACCTCCTATTAATTACTATTATTATTATTATTATTATTATTATTATTATTATTATTATTATTAAACTATCAAAGTTTCATCTTATTTTGCAAGCAATTTCTTGGTTTACTACTAGAGATGAGAATAGTTTTAACATTACATTATTTAATAAATGAAAATATAAAGAGGAAGATAGTTCAGACTTGGAATTGAAGATTCATGCTTTGGAAAAAAAAAAAAAAATCTTTCCAGAGGTTCCTTGTGCTTTCAGTTTTGTACAAACAGAGCAGCTTGAGGAAATTTCTCCAACACAAATTCTGGATCTTTGCTGGAMTAAACTCATTAAAAATGAATAAAGGGATGGGCAACAAAGTGATTTCTGTCCTGTGGCAGCCCYTAAGGAAGAGCAGGAATTGCTTT
>NW_026632639.1:0-1053 GCF_030028575.1 Malurus melanocephalus
TTTTAGTGTTATTATGGGATGTTTTTGGGGTTTCTGACACCCTCTCTCCGTTTCCAGGAGGGTCTCTGGCAGCGGGGGAGGGGCGCGGGGCCGGGGCTGTTTTGGGGTTATTTTGGGCTGTTTTTGGTGTAATTTCACGGTGGTTTTGGGGTTATTATGGGATGTTTTTGGGGTTTCTAATCCCATTTTTCCCATTCCCAGCTCTCGCAGCCCCAGGGGCTCTCTGGCAGCGGGGGAGGGGCGCGGGGCCGGGGCTGTTTTTGGTGTCATTTCACTGTGTTTTTAGGATTATTTTGGGGTTATTATGGGATGTTTTTCTGGCTCTAACCCCATTTTTCCCATTCCCAGCTCTCCCAGCCCCAGGAGGGTCCCTGGCAGCGGGGGAGGGGCGCGGGGCTGGGGCTGTTTTGGGGCTATTTCGGGCTGGTTTTGGTGTAATTTCGGGATTATTTTGGGGTTATTATGGGATGTTTTTCTGGCTCTAATCCCATTTTTCCCATTCCCAGCTCTCCCAGCCCCAGGAGGGTCTCTGGCAGCGGGGGAGGGGCGCGGGGCCGGGGCTGTTTTGGGGATTTTTTTCAGGATTATTTTGGGCTGTTTTTAGGGTTATTATGGGATGTTTTCAGGGTTATTTGGTGATTATTTTGGGATTTTTTTTGGGTTATTTTGGGATCATTTTGGGATTATTTTGGGATTATTTTGGGATTATTTTGGGATTATTTTGGGATTATTTCGTTGTTATTTGGGGATTATTTGTGGATTATTTTGGGGTGGTTTTGGGCTGTTTTCAGGGTTCATTTTGGGATTATTTTGGGGTAATTTTAGGATTATTTTGGGGTTATTATGGGATGTTTTTGGGGTTTCTGATGGTTTTTTCCCATTCCCAGCTCTCCCAGCCCCAGGGGGGTCTCTGGCAGCGGGGGAGGGGCGCGGGGCCGGACGGGTTTGGGGTTTATTTTGAGGTTATTTTGGGATGTTTTTAGGATTATTTTAGGGTTATTATGGGATGTTTTCAGGGTTATTTGGTGATTATTTTGGGATTATTTTGGGATT
>NW_026632640.1:0-1092 GCF_030028575.1 Malurus melanocephalus
ATTAATCGAGGGATTGATAAAATAGGAATTAATTGAGGGATCAATAAAACGGGAATTAATCGAGGGATTGATAAAATAGGAATTAATTGAGGGATTGATAAAACAGGAATTAATCGAGGGATTGATAAACTGGGAATTAATTGAGGGGATGATAAAATGGGAATTAATCGAGGGATCGATAAAGTGGGAATTAATCGAGGAATTGATAAAATGGGAATTAATCGAGGGGTTGATAAAATGGGAATTAATCGAGGGGTTGATAAAATGGGAATTAATTGAGGGATCGATAAAACGGGAATTAATTTAGGGATCAATAAAACAGGAATTAATTGAGGGATTGATAAAATGGGAATTAATTGAGGGATTTATAAAATGGGAATTAATTGAGGGATCAATAAAGTAGGAATTAATAGAGGGATCGATAAATTGGGAATTAATAGACAGATTGATAAAATGGGAATTAATTGAAGGATCGATAAACTGGGAATTAATTGAGGGATCGATAAAATGGGAATTAATTGAGGGATTGATAAAACGGGAATTAATCGAGGGATTGATAAAATGGGAATTAATTGAGGGATCAATAAAGTAGGAATTAATTGAGGGATCAATAAATTGGGAATTAATAGACAGATTGATAAAATGGGAATTAATTGAAGGATCGATAAACTGGGAATTAATTCGGGGATCGATAAAATGGGAATTAATTGAGGGATTCATAAAATGGGAATTAATTCGGGGATCGATAAACTGGGAATTAATTGAGGGATAAATAAGTGAGGATTAATTGAGGGCGAGAAGGAATATTGGGATGATAAAGGGGATGAGATTTGYATGGAGAATGAAGGATAATAAAGCTGGAATCAGATGCTCCTTCCATATCTGTAAATCCCATGGATGGAAGAAAATATTTAGGAAGCTTTAACAGGAATTATAGGATGAATCCCAGAAATTCAGGAGGAAATTTGGTTTTGTTCAGTTTTTGGTTGGCTTTGTTCAATATTGGGTTGGTTTTGTTCAGTTTTGGGTTGGTTTTGTTCAATATTGGGTTATTTCGGTCCAGTTTTTGGTTATTTTTATTCAGTTTTTGGT
>NW_026632641.1:0-1100 GCF_030028575.1 Malurus melanocephalus
AAAAAAAAAAAAAAAAAGGGAATTTTAGTAAAAAAATTGGGATTTTTAGGAAAAAACCCGGGGATTATACAGCAAAAAATGGGATTTTTAATGCAGCAAAATGGGAATTTTAGGGGGGGGAAAAAATGGGAATTTTCAGGAAAAAAGATGGAAAATTTAAGGAACAAATGTGATTTTGGAAAAAACAGGAATTTGGAGGGGATTTTTAGGGGATTTTGGGGGATTTTTGTCCCTCCCCAGGGCCTCCAGAGGCTCCTCCCCCCTGCTGAACCCCAACAGGTCCGACTCCGCCTGCAGCTTCCGCACACGCTGGGCCCTGGGAAATGGGGAAAAATGGGAAATTAGGGAAAAAATGGGAATTCTGGGGGTTTTGGTCCCTCCCCAGGGCTTCCAGAGGCTCCTCCCCCCCGCTGAACCCCGCTGGGTCCGACTCCGCCTGCAGCTTCCGAACGCGCTGCGCCCTGGAGAGGAGAAAGAAGATATTTTGGGAAAAAAATAGGAAAAATTGGGATTTTTAGGAAAAAAATGGGAATTTTAGGAAAAAAAATGGAATTTTTAGGAAAAAAAATGGGATTTTTGGGGCAAAAAATGGGATTTTTAAGGCAGAAAAATGGGATTTGTAGAAAGGGAAAAACCAGGATTTTTTTTGGAAAAAGATGGGATTTTTAGGAAAAAAACGGCTATTTTAGGGCAAAAAATGGGATTTTTAGGGCAAAATTTGAGAATTTTTAAGGGGGATAAAAGGGATTTCTTTGGGAAAAAAAAGGGATTTTTGGAAGAAAAAAATGGGAATTTTCAGAGAAAATATGGCAGTTTTAAGGAAAAAATGGGTTTTGGGAAAAAAAACAGGAATTTGGAGGGGATTTTGGGGGATTTTGGGGATTTTGTCCCTCCCCAGGGCCTCCAGAGGCTCCTCCCCCCCGCTGAACCCCGCTGGGTCCGACTCCGCCTGCAGCTTCCGGACGCGCTGAGCCCTGCAAAATGGGGAAAAATGGGAAATCAGGGAAAAAATGGGAAAATATGGAATTTTTAGGAAAAAAAAAATGGGATTCTTAGGAAAAAAAATGGCGGTTTTAGGGCAAAAAATGGGATTTTTAAGG
>NW_026632642.1:0-1072 GCF_030028575.1 Malurus melanocephalus
CAGCCCGTGGAGGAGGGAGGTCCCCACGCCGGAACGGGCGGATGCAGCAAAGGGGGCTGTGTCCAGCAGGAGACCCGCGGAGAGAGAGGCTTTGCTCCCGAGATGGAACAGCCTGGCCTTGGGACTGCACCCAGTGCACGAGGGACCCCACGGCGCAGACGTTTTGGGATGACTGTCTGCCCATGGGGGGACTCACGATGCAGCAGATGTGTGTGGACTGCTGCTTGTAAGAGTGGAACCACGCTGGAGGGGTTCACAGAGAACTGTCTCCCATGGGAGGGACCCCACGGCAATGCAAGGGGAGCATTTCTCTCCCTCAGCAGCTGCAGATGATGAACTCAACAATCCCCACACCCCGTTCCGTTCCTGCTGCTTTGCACAGTCAGTGGGAAGGGAGGAGGGAGTGGGGAGAAGATCGTTGTCTTTGAGGATTTTATTTTATTTCTCGTTTTCCTCCTCTGACTTGTTACTATAAATTCATTTTGTAACTTAAGCAAAGCCTGTTTTCTCCGACAAGGGTTTCCTCCCTGTTCTTTATCTGAACTCATGACCCATTTTGTTAATTTTTTTTCCTTCACTCTTCTCTGCCCAGTGGTGTTGTGGGGACCTGGCTTTCAGCCAGCATTCTAAACCAAAACAGAAACGTACTGCGGTTAGCTAGGTAACTATAGAATTACTCAAGAATAGTTTACAGAGCTATGAATTGATGAAAATCATAGCAAAAGTAAAACTCTTTTGGCATCAGTGTCCCCTCAGACAGTGGGTAGCGGGCATGCAGGCGGCAGGGGAGGCTGGTGGGTGGGAGGGTGGTGCTGCTGCCAGGCAGAGGGGCGGGAGAAGGGGGCTGCAGGAAACTGCTGCAGCAGAACGTGCAGCGCAAGAAGCAAATCCTGCAGCCGGGGTGGAGGAAGAAGAGGAGGAAGAGGTGGAAGAAGCCCTTGCAGCAGCAGCAGCAGAGGCTGTGAGGGGGGAAGAGGCAGCTGTGAAAGCAGCTCCCGCTGGATGACAGGATGAGCAATTTGGAGGTGCCAAAGAGCCCCTGGGCCAAGGCAGCTGCCTGCGTGCAGGGCTG
>NW_026632643.1:0-1071 GCF_030028575.1 Malurus melanocephalus
TCCATGGGAAATTCTTTAATTTGAGCTCATAAATAGAGGGAGAGCAGCGATGGAGGGATTATCCCTCAGAACTTCAGCACCCCCAAATGGGGTGGGGTCCCTTGGGTGAGCTCTGCTGCTGCTCAGGCTTGAAATTTGGGATAAAAGATGGGAAAAGTACCCAGAAACAAAACATCTCTGTCTTTAGAGCAGCTCTGAGCTGAGCTGAGCTGAGCGTGGTCCCTTCCAGTAAATGTCCCTGCAAATCCATCCCACTGAAATGTCACAACGTTCCCAAAACCCAAATGTGCACGAGGTACAAACAGGAAAAGAGAAATTTTTGCTAAACTTTTCTGGCAAATAATTTTCCCTGAAGGAGGAATTTTYCCTGGCTAAAGAAGCTGTCAGCAATCAGGGGATGACCTTTGCCAGGGTGCCCTAAACCTGACCTGGCTTTTAATGCCAAGGGTTCTTCCCAACCTGCTCCTCACGTCATTTATTATCTTCTTTAATCTAATCCCCAAATTTAGGCAAGCATCTGTCCCCCCTCATTTCCCACACGGCACCAAAGGATGCCTCAGCCCCTTCGAGCTGCTTTGCCATCGCTGTTTTTTATCATTAATCTCCTCCCGCAATCATTTTTTTTTTTTTGCTCCCCATCTGTTTTCCCGTGCTCAGGGAAGGAGCAGCTCCAAGTCCATGCCCTCATTTGCACGTTTCATTTTTAGATWTTTTTTATTTTTAACTGTGATTTTTCTCAGAAAAAAAATCAGGTTTTCAGCTCAGAATTGCTTGCAGAGAATAAAAACCGTTCCCATCCTCTCTGGGTATTGATCGGCGTCTCCATTTTCCCCATCTCGCCTCCATTCCTGCCACTGCCTATTTTTGCTTTCTGCTTYYTGCCAGCAGAACCTTCTGGAGYTTTTCYCAGGCTCCCCATGCTGTGCTCRTGGAGAGCTGGGCTCAGTCTGGAATTACAGCCTGACTTTATATTTTCACCCAGAAATCCAATCCATTCCCTCTTTGTATCCCCCTTTTCTTTTCAGCTCTGGATATTTGCAAAAAGCAGAGATTTGCACCTTTGTCTGGGTG
>NW_026632644.1:0-1067 GCF_030028575.1 Malurus melanocephalus
GGGGGAGGGGTCCCAAAAATGCGGGAATTTTGGGGTCCCAGAATTTGGGGAGGGGTCCCAAAAATGGGGAATTTGGGGTCACAAAATTGGGAATTCTTTGAAATTTGGGGAGGGGTCCCAAAATGGGGGAATTTGGGTTCCTGAAATTTGGGAATTTTGGGGTCCCGAAATTTGGGAATTTTGGGGTCCCGGAATTTGGGGAGGGGTCCCAGAATGGGGGAATTTTGGGTTCCCAAAATGGGAATTTTGGATTCCCGAAATTTGGGAATTTTGGGGTCCCGAAATTTGGGAATTTTGGGGTCCCGGAATTTGGGGAGGGGTCCCAAAAATGCGGGAATTTTGGGGTCCCAGAATTTGGGGAGGGGTCCCAAAATGGGGGAATTTGGGTTCCCAAAATTTGGGAATTTTGGGTTCCCGAAATTTGGGAATTTGGGTTCCCAAAATTTGGGAATTTTGGGGTCCCGGAATTTGGGGAGGGGTCGCAGAACGGGGGAATTTTGGGGTCCCAAAATGGGAATTTTGGATTCCCGAAATTTGGGAATTTTGGGGTCCCGGAATGGGGGAATTTTGGGGTCCCAAAATGGGAATTTGGATTCCCGAAATTTGGGAATTTTGGGGTCTCAGAATGGGGGAATTTTGGGGTCCCAAAATGGGAATTTTGGATTCCCAGAATTTGGGAATTTTGGGGTCCCGGAATTTGGGGATTTTGGGGTCCCGGAATTTTGGGGTCCCGGAATTTGGGGATTTTGGGGTCCCGAAGTTTGGAATTTTGGGGTCCCGAAATTTGGGAATTTTGGGGTCCCGGAATTTGGGGAGGGGTCCCAGAATGGGGGAATTTTGGGGTCCCAAAATGGGAATTTTGGGTCCCAGAATTTGGGAATTTTGGGGTCCCGGAATTTGGGAATTTTGGGGTCCCGGAATTTGGGAATTTTGGGGTCCCAGAATTTGGGAATTTTGGGGTCCCGGAATTTGGGAATTTTGGGGTCCCGGAATTTGGGGAGGGGTCCCAGAATGGGGGAATTTGGGTTCCTGAAATTTGGGAATTTTGGGGTCCCAAAATGGGGATT
>NW_026632645.1:0-1134 GCF_030028575.1 Malurus melanocephalus
AATTACTTCAAGACCTTCTTTGTAGGATCTTAGGTACAATATACCCATGAATCATAAAACTGACAAGCCCCAGGGCTGAATGGTCTCTGTACAGGAGATAGGAGGCCTAGAGATAAAGGTGCACTACAGGTATACAGTGACAGGGGTGGATTATAGATAAACAAAAGGCACAGTTATTAGATGCGAAATGCCAGGCAGGATTGTACAGGGAGAATGCAAATTGTAAGGACTGAGGCTCAGGGACCCCTCCCTGCTTGGGCTGTCAKGCAGGAGGAAAACAAAGACAATACATCAGTGTGGGAGCGATCCTGGGGTTTTTAGATCAGCTTTAGCTGCTGGCTACCCAGGGTTTTAGCTAGGTTTTGGCACTTGGGTAAAGCCCTGTGGAAATTCAGGCCCCCTCAGGAGGTTAATTCAAAACTCTTCAGATCAAATAATTTGCTGATTAGTTAAATAATAATTAGAAAGGCAAAGAAGAGGTGTGTCATGGGATAACCTGAGTCAGGGCAGCAAACAGATGCCTCGAACCTCCCAGGATCCAGAGCCCCCARTCCTGTTGCTGTTGTATTAATCTTTCCTGCCTTTGTTCAGATCAGGGCAATGATCAGGGCAGAGTCTGGGCATTGGAGTCCCCCTTGGCTCAGGCTGGGCCTCAACAGAGCCCCTGAGGGATATTTAGGACAACTCAATCCCAGTTCAGACAGGGATTCCCAGCTTTCAAGTTTGGTTTCAGCCTCTGGTGCTTGCAGAGTGCTGAGGTGCTATTTTGGTACCCAGTCCCTCTGAGCACATGTCTGCTCCATTACGTGCTGAAGTAGAGCGAGAATCAAACACAYTATTTGCTTTTTTTCCCCAAATGATATCCGGTGCTATTCTCACATTTCCCCCCCTTTAAATCCTGTGTTGCATGCTGCATTGCATCTGTTGCTGGCAATTTTTCTCTTAGTCCTAAATTAAAAACCTCCACTGAACTACGCAGTTGCTGACTACATCCATGAGAGCATCTTCCTTTCAGATTTCCTAGATGGAGAAGGCTCTTTGCCCGCTTTGCTGCACAAGCTGGAAATGAATATGAATTGAAAGGACTATATTTAAGAGGTTTCCCTTTTTTTTTTTTTTTTTTTTTTTTTTTTT
>NW_026632646.1:0-1075 GCF_030028575.1 Malurus melanocephalus
GAAATGAAGGAAGGAGATCAGGATGGAGGAAATGAAGGAAGGAGATCAGGATGGAGGAAATGAAGGAAGGAGATCAGGATGGAGGAAATGAAGGATGTGGGGCACACAGCGCCTCTGCTCTCCCTGGTCCCTTTAAATCCCAACAGAAACTCAGATGTTCCCCATCCCTGTCACTGAGATCTCAATTTAGATCCCATCATAGATCCCATCAGGCGTTCCCCATCCTGATCCATTCAAATTTCAGTCGAGGTGTATCTCATCCTGATGTATTTAGGCTTAATCAGGATAATTCTCTTCTTTAACTTTAATCCAGATGTTCACCATCCAGAGCTCTTCAATGCCATTTTAATTCAAGATATTCCCCATCCTYACTGCTTTAATCTAAATTTAAACCCCAGATATTTCCTACCCTTACCCTTTACATTTACTTCAGATCTTCCCCATCCAGAGCTCTCAAACATAAATAATAAATAATAAACCCAGATTTTCCCCTTTAAGCTGAACTCAGACCGAGGAATTCTGCCCTGGGAGCAGCCCAGGAATGACCAGGAGTGACCTCGGACTGGTCCCGTGTCAGACCAGTGCCAGACCAGGGGGAAAGGACACGGAAAAGCCCTTTCCTGTCCTTTTTGTGGAGTGAGGATTTATTGGACCAATAGAAAATCCACAAATTTCAACTTCTTGGAAGTGTGGGTGGGGGAGGAAGGGGCATGGTGAGGGGATTTGGGTTATAAAGAGTAAAAGTGACATTTTTAGTATTTATGGGGAAGAAATACATTCCAGGAGGGCAGAGATATCCCTGTCCTGAGGGACTGGAGCTCACTCTGAGCACAGCCCAGGGCCTGCTGCCCTCCTGCCAATCCCAGCCTGGGGCACACACTGACCTGCAACGGGTCAAACACCCTGATTTTATCTGCCACTGTCCACAGAGCCCGGGAGGAACTGGGAGCGATTAAAAGGGACAATCCAACCTCCAACAGGAYCTGGGCACGGTGCCGGTGCTGCTGAGGGAAAGGTGCTCAGAGAGACCAAACCCCACAATCTGTTATCAGGGAACAATTATCCATGAGAAATC
>NW_026632647.1:0-1056 GCF_030028575.1 Malurus melanocephalus
GGGTAATTCGGGTGTAATTCCTCAGCACAGCCCAAGATCAACAGGAAAAGTCCTTTCCGGGGCGTTTGCTTCTTCTTTAAGGGCGATAAATAAATTTAAAAAAAAATTAAAAAGTAAATTCTGCAGGGCGCAAGTGCGCCATTGCGACCACAATAAACCCTCTCCCAAAAGGCCTAAGGAAGAGCTTTTCCTGGCAGATTCCTGGCAGGTTCCTGGCAGATTCCAGATTTCCTGGAAAATTCCCTGTCAGATTCCCTGTCAGATCCCTGTCAGATTCCTGTCAGATTCCTGGCAGATTCCCTGGCAGATTCCTGGCAGATTTCCTTTGAGATTCCTGGCAGATTTCCTGGCAGATTTCCGGCAGATTCCCTGGCAAATTCCTGTCAGATTCCTGTCAGATTCTCGTGCAGATTCCTGGCAGATTCCCTGGCAGATTCCCTGTCAGATCCCTGGCAGATTCTCGTGCAGATTCCTGGCAGATTCCCTGTCAGATTCCTGTCAGATTCCTGGCAGATTCCTGGCAGATTCCTGGCAGATCCCTGTCAGATTCCCTGTCAGATTCCTGGCAAATTCCCTGTTAGATCCCTGGCAGATTCCTGGCAGATTCCTGGCAGATTCCTGTCAGATTCCTGGCAGATTCCCTGTAGATTCCTGTCAGATTCCTGGCAAATTCCCTGTCAGATTTCCTGTCAGATTCCTGGCAAATTCCCTGTCAGATCCCTGGCAAATTCCCTGGCAGATTCCTGTCAGATTCCTGTCAGATTCCCTGTCAGATTCCTGTCAGCTTCCCTGTCAGATTCCTGGCAGATTCCCTGTCAGATTCCTGTCAGATTTCCTGTCAGATTCCTGTCAGATTCCTGGCAAATTCCCTGTCAGATTCCCTGGCAAATTCCTGGCAGATCCCTGGCAAATTCCCTGTCAGATTCCTGGCAGATTCCTGGCAGATTTCCTGGCAAATTCCCTGTCAGATTCCCTGTGAGATTCCCTCATGGAAATGTTATTTTTGATGGGAGAGGAGAGCAGGAGTCTCTGGGGAGCTCCAGAGAGCTGCAGTTC
>NW_026632648.1:0-1088 GCF_030028575.1 Malurus melanocephalus
CACCCTGGGAAGTGTCCAAGGCCAGGTTGGACAGGGCTTGGAGCAACCTGGGACAGTGGGAAGTGTCCCTGCCCATGGCAGGGGTGGCACTGGATAGGCTTTGGGGTCCCTTCCCACCCAAACCATTCCATGATCCTATGAATCTGTTCCTACTGGTCCCTGTGATAATTTGTATTTGGGTTTTGCTGTGTGGCAGCAGGAGGAATGCCTGGATGAGGAGCCCTGGATGAGGGGTGCCTGGATGGGCACACGTGGGGTGGGGTTTGTGTATGAGGCGTTCATGGATGAGAGGTTCCTGGATGAGAAATTCCTGGATGAGGGGCTCCTGGATGATGTTCTTGGATGAGGGGTTCCTGGATAAGGACCCCTGGATGAGTTTCCTGGATGAGGCGTTTCTGGATGGAGGGTTTGTGGATGAGTAATGCCTGGATGAGGGGTGCCTGGATCAGGGGTTCCTGGATGAGGGGTTCTTGGATGAGGAACCCTGGATGATGTTCCTGGATGAGGGCTCCTGGATGAGAAATTCCTGGATGAGGGGTTCATGCATGAGGGGTTCCTGGATGAGTTTCCTGGATGAGGGATTTATGGATGGAAGGGTCCTGGATGAGGTTCCTGGACGAGGAATGGATGAGGTTCTTGGATGAGGGGCTCATGGATGAGGGTTTGTGGATGAGGAGTTTGTGGGTGAGGGGTGCCTAGATAAGGTTCCTGGATGAGAAATTCCTGGATGAGGAATGCCTGGATAAGGAGTCCTGGATGAGGGGTTTGTGGATGAGGAGCGCTGGATGATGTTCCTGGATGAGGAATGGATAAGGTTCCTGGATGAGGGGTTCCTGGATGAGGAATGGATAAGGTTCCTGGATAAGGTTCCTGGATGAGGGGTTCCTGGATGAGGTTCCTGGATGAGGGTTTCTTGGATAAGGACCCCAGGAAGCCTCGGGTCTGTTGGGTGAGCCCAGACCCTTCTCTGGCAGAGCCCCAAGCCCTGTCCTGCTGCAGGGCTGGAGAAGCAGGGAGAGAAATGTGTTTTCTGTTTATAAATCCACGTGAAGCTGCAGCCTGAACAATCCAACGGCCTCTGCCAAAGG
>NW_026632649.1:0-1130 GCF_030028575.1 Malurus melanocephalus
TTGGTGCAAAAAATGGGGATTTTTTACACCTAAAAATGACATTTTTAGTGCTAAAACCGGCATTTAAAGCCCAAAAATCCCGGATTTTTTTCCTCTAAAATATTTTACCCAAAATTTCCATTTTTCACCCCAAATTTGCCGGACCTGTCCGAGCAGCAGCGCCTCCCAGTTATTGTTGGCGAAGGGCAGGGAATGGAAAGGACCCAAAAATGGGAATTGGGACCCAAAATGGGAATGGGGACCAAAAATGGGAATTTGGGACCCAAAAATTGAGATTTTGGTGCTAAAAATGGGAATTTGGGCTCAAAAATGGGGATTCAATCCAAAAATGGGGATTTGATCTCAAAAATGGGAATTCTATCCCAAAAATGGGAATTTAATGCCATAAATGACATTTTTGGTACTAAAACAGGATTTAAACTCTAAAATTGGGAATTTTGAGCACAAAAATTGAGATTTTGGTCTCAAAAATGGAAATTGGGACCCAAAATGGGAATTTGACCTCCAAAATTGAGATTTTGGTGCTAAAAATGGGATTTTGGACCCAAAAATGGGGATTCAATCCAAATAATGAGGATTTGGGGGAAAAAAATGGGAATTTGATCCCAAAAATTCAGATTTTGGTACTAAAAGTGGGATTTAAACCCAAAAATTGGGATTTTGAACGAAAAAATTGGGGTTTGAGCTCAAAATTGAGATTTTGATCTCAAAAATGGGAATTCAATGCAAAAAATGGGAATACGATCCCAAAAATGACATTTTTGTCACTAAAACAGGATTTAGATGCCAAAAATGGGAATTTTGAGCCCCAAAATTAGATTTTTAAATCCTAAAAATGGGATTTTTTTACCCTAAAAATGACATTTTTCGTGCTAAAATTGTCATTTAAACCCCCCAAAATCCCGGGCTTTTTTCTCCAAACCCATTTTTTTTTCCCAAAATCCACTTTTTTCCCAAAATTTCCATTTTTTTCCCCAAATCGTGACCTGTCCGAGCAGCAGCGCCTCCCAGTTGCTGTTGGCGAAGGGCAGGATTTCTCGCTCCAGATCGAAATATTTCTTCTTGCAGCAAACGCTGAGGTGGTAAAGGAGCAAATGAGCCACGTCCACCCTGGAATTGGGGCAAAAACA
>NW_026632650.1:0-1078 GCF_030028575.1 Malurus melanocephalus
TCCTGGGGGGGTTTTGGGGGTCCTGTGGGATTTTAGGGGCTTCTGGAGGGTCCTGAGGGGGTCCTGGGGCAGTTCTGAGGGTCCCCAAACACTTCAGGACTCTTTAAGGGGGGAGCAGAGGAATTTTGGGGTGCCCTGGGGGTGTTTTTGGGGATCCCATTGTATTTTAGTGACTCCGAGCTGTTTTTGGGGTGCCCCAGTGCGGTTTTGGGGTGCTCTGGGATGGTTTTTGGGGATCCCATTGTGTTTTATGACCCCGGGTTTTTTTTTGGTGACCCTGTGGGAGTTTTTGGGGTCCCCCGAGGGTATTTTTGGGGATCCCAGTGATTTTTGGTTACTCTGGGGTGTTTTTTGGGGATCCCAGTGATCTTTTGTGACCCCAGGAGTGTTTTAGGCGTGCTCCAGGGGTGTTTTTGGGGATCCCATTGTGCTTTGTGACCCCAGGTTTTTTTTTTGCTGACCCTGTGGGTGTTTTTGGGGTGCCCTGAGGGTATTTTTGGGGATCCCAGTGATTTTTGCTGACCCTGTGGGTGTTTTTTGGGGATCCCAGTGATTTTTGGTGACTCTGGGGTGTTTTTTGGGGATCCCAGTGATTTTTGGTGACCCTGTGGGTGTTTTTGGGGTGCCCCAAGGGTATTTTTGGGGATCCCAGTTATTTTTGGTGACCCTGTGGGTGTTTTTGGGGTCCCCTTTGGGTGTTTTTGGGGTCCCCCGAGGGTATTTTTGGGGATCCCAGTGATTTTTGGTGACCCTGTGGGTGTTTTTGGGGTGCCCTGAGGGTATTTTTGGGGATCCCAGTGATTTTTGCTGACCCTGTGGGTGTTTTTGGGGTCCCCCTGACCCCCCAATATTTCACTCCCCTCTCAGGTGGCGCGGGCCGGGCGATTCGGCACCAAAGGTTTGGCGATCACCTTCGTGTCGGACGAGAACGACGCCAAAATCCTCAACGACGTCCAGGACAGGTTCGAGGTGAACATCAGTGAACTGCCCGACGAGATCGACATCTCCTCCTACAGTGAGAATTTGGGGTGAAAAATGGGGAATTTGGGGTGAAAAATGGGGAATTTGGGGTTTGGGG
>NW_026632651.1:0-1085 GCF_030028575.1 Malurus melanocephalus
CAGGGGGACACCTTTTTGTTTATCGCCCTCTGGGGTGACTTTTCCGTGCTCAGTCGCTCCTGTGACATGGAAAAGTTCACTGGATTGTCAGTGAGCAGGCTGCAGGGGAAAAATGTCTCTTTTTTTCCACTCAAAAAAGGACGTATCCTATGATTCTGGGTGGAAAACGGTGTTTTTTGGGTGCTCTGAGCAGCTCAGGACACCTTCTCATTTATTGCCCTCTGGGATGACTTTTCTGTGTTGAGTCGCTCCTGTGACATGGAAAAGCTCACTCGATCATGAGTAAGCTGGCTGGAAGGGAAAAAAATGCTTCTTCTTGTGTGTTTCCAATGAAAACAGGGCATATCCTGTGATTCGGGGTGAAAAAAAGGCACTTTTTGGGTGCTCCGAGCAGCTCAGGGAGCACCTTCTCGTTTATTGCCCTCCAGGACGACTTTTCTGTGCTGAGTCGCTCCCGTGACATGGAAAGGCTCACTGGATTGTCAGTGAGCGGGCTGGAGGGAAAAAAGTCTCTTTTTTCCACTCAAAAAAGGATGTGTCGTGTATTTCTGGGTGGAAAAAGGCACTTTTTGGGTGCTCCAAGTGCCACAGGGGACACCTTCTCTTTTATCACCCTCTGGGGTGAATTTTCCAAGCTGAGTCGCTCCTGTGACATGGAAAAGCTCACTGGATTGTCAGTGATCTGGCTGGAAGGGAGAAAAATGCCTTTTCCTGAGTTTTTCCACTCAAAAAAGGATGTGTCCTGTGATTCTGCGTGAAAAACGACACTTTTTGGGTGCTCCGAGTGCCACAGGGGGCACCTTCTCATTTATCGCCCTCCAGGGTGAGTTTTCTGTGCTGAGTCGCTCCTGGGAGTTTTTAGTGAGTTTTTAAGGAATTTTTCGAGAGTTTTTAAGGAATTTTTTTGAACTTTTTAAGGATTTTTTTGGGGAGCTTTTAGGGAGTTTTTAAGGAAAGTTTTTGGATCATTTTTGTGAGTTTTTAAGGAATTTTTTTTGGGGAATTTTTAGGAAAGCTCGTGACAAACCAGCATCTTGCAGCTCCATTGAAAGCTGCAGAATTTTGGGGTTAACTGTGCTGAAATT
>NW_026632652.1:0-1080 GCF_030028575.1 Malurus melanocephalus
CATCCCATCCCATCCCATCCCCATGGCACCCCAGGGATGGTCAGTGGGGCTGCAATCCCATGGGGTGGCACCCCAGGGATGGTCAGTGGGGCTGCAATCCCATAGGGTGGCACCCCAGGGATGGTCAGTGGGGCTGCAATCCCATGAATGGCACCCCAGGGATGGTCAGTGGGGCTGCAATCCCATGGGGTGGCACCCCAGGGATGGTCAGTGGGGCTGGCAGAGTGACCCAGCCCATGCCCGTTTTTCCCTGCAGGTGAACACAACCTCAGGAGCGATGACCACACCGAGCAGCGGCGCAGAGTGGTGAAAGTTCTCCCCCACCCCACGTACAACGCCAGCAAAAGCGAGTACCACAACGACATCGCCCTGCTGGAGYTGGAGCAGCCSCTGACCCTGAGCAGCTACGTGACCCCCATCTGCCTGGGCAGCCGCGAGTTCACCAACGCGCTGCTGAAGCAGGGCATGGGCACGGTCAGCGGCTGGGGCCGGCAGCTGTACCGTGGCCGCCAGGCCAGCACCCTGCAGGTGCTCAAAGTGCCCTTCGTGGACCGGCCCACCTGCCTCAAGAGCACCTCCACCACCATCCTGCAGAACATGTTCTGCGCTGGCTTCCCGTCCGGGGGCAGGGACACGTGTGACGGGGACAGCGGGGGTCCCTACACCACCGAGATCGAGGGCACCTGGTTCCTGACGGGCATCACCAGCTGGGGAGAGGAATGTGCCAAGCCCGGCAAGTACGGCATCTACACCAGGGTGTCCAAGTACGTCAAGTGGATAAAACAAACCACAAAGCTCACCTGAGCTGAGACAGCGCCGTGCCGTGCTGGGACAGGCTGCCTGGAGAGGAACCACAGCAACCTCCGCGCCTTGGAGAAACCATTGCATTTTAATAAACATTTCCCAGTGAAACTTTCGCTCTTGSAAGGCAGAAAATTGAGAGAATGCCATGCAAATGTGGTAATAAGGAAATAAAAATGAGCCATGGCTGCCTGTCTGAATGCACTGGTGCTGCTGCGGTGTGTAAGTGCCCAAATCGTGCGTGCAGAGGTTGGTGGATGAGCTGGGGAATGGCTCACA
>NW_026632653.1:0-1093 GCF_030028575.1 Malurus melanocephalus
GATCCCACTCTCCCTCATTTCTGGTGGCAGTTCCTGGGAGATTTGGGAAAACCGCAGCAGAAAGAGAACTTTTCCTCTGGGAATTGCTGTTCCTGGGCAGGAAATTTCCCTTTTTCTTCCTTCTCCCATTACGGGGTGAAATCCCCCCTTGCCCCACCCTCATTTTTTTTGTCTCCTCTGAAAATGTGGCCCCAAAAGATTTGAGTGTTGGAATTTGGGGATATTTGGATTGGAGCTGGGCCTCATGACACCCCCACCCCAGGCAGCCCCTTCCCACAGCCCAGACCCCGAATTAGAAAACCTCAAAAACTAACATTTTCCACCCAAAATCCCCTTTCCAGCTGTGTTTTTTCATTGTCCCGGGAGTGTTTTTGCCCCCATCCCCGAGTTCTCCCACCACAGCTTTCACCCAATCCCGATTTTCCCCCTCCTCCTTACGGGAATCTGCCCTTTCCCAAAACGACTCCCACCCACCTGGAGCCCGACCCAGCCCCAAAAACCACACCCCACCCACGGGCCCCACCAGCACCCTGYAATTAAAGTTATTTCGGGGACAGAGCCACATTCCTGCCCTGGAGAGGGCTGGATCCGAAAAGGAAACTCCACATAAATAAATAAAACTCCATAAATCCCTGGAGACCATCGGGGAGGGGGGGATTAATCACCCCCAGAGCTAAAAACGCCCTCGAGAGAGTCCACGTGGGTGGATTTTCCACTCTCACCCCTCTCCAGAGATTCAGGATCAGCCCAAAATCCTCTCGTGGCTCACCCCAAACCCTCCCAYTGGGATTTTTTGTGGTGTTTTGGGCACCATGGATCCCAAACTGTTGACTCTTGACAAACTTTGACTCTTGACAAAAACCATTTGCCTCGGAAATTTGATTTCCCAGCTGAACTCCTCCTTCCAGTCAATTCCGGCCGTTCGGGAGCGATCAATGGGAAGGAATTGATGGGTTCGTTGCTGCAGTTTTGGGATCTGCAGGTCCCGGGGGCTGGGTGGGGAATGTCCAGGGTCCATCCCATGGGTCAAAGTGCAAATAAATGGATTCTCCATGGGGAAGATGAGTCCTACTCCAGATGGGGCAGGACATGG
>NW_026632654.1:0-1028 GCF_030028575.1 Malurus melanocephalus
TGAGAGGCAATTGACAGGGCTGGTCACTATTTATAAACACACGTTACTATTGCCCTTTTTCAGACCTCTCTGACTCGGAGAGCATTTACATTTCTTTTTCTCTCTCCAAATTCTTGTCTCACTCCAAATTTTCTACAGTAGCCTAAAGATCCTTCTTCAGTAAAAGTCCTCCAATTTTCCTATTTCAGAAAATTGGAGAAACTCAGTTCAGAACACTCATTGCACAGATTAAAACAAACAGGCAGACAAAAGCAGTAAAATACACACCTGGCTTTACACTATCTTACTTCGGCTGATACAGTTTCTTGTTAGACTTATAAATATAAAATCATAATTAAAATAAGCCTCTATTAAGAGTGTAGTTCATATAGCTTAGACTTTTGTGACAGAAAATGGGCCCGTATCACAGTCCAGTAGCATTCACAGAGGCCAGACCTAATTACCTTCTCATAAGTAAGAAAATAATGGGAAAATTTTATATCCAGAGGAAGTGGCATTTGAACAGGCATGAATGAAGAAGGAAATACTGGAAATCTTGACAAGGAGCCAAGAAACACCAAAACACCAAACACAACAGCAACAGTGGCAATAAACAAGTTCTTCAAAGAAAACACTGAAAATGTGTATGAGAAAGTTTAACAGAAATGTTAAAGACTAGACTGTGTTTGTTTCTGGCATTTAAGATACTTACAAAGCAAGAGAAATTTTATATGAAGAGCAAACGTTATGAGACTAATAAAATGAACACTTACCAGGGTTTCTGACAGCTCTTCAAGTTGCCTTTCCTTGTAATATTTTAGTTTAGTCATCTCTTCTACAGAACATGTAATGGAAAATTAATGGAACAGAAAGAATTTTTTATATTTAGCAGGCAGCATAAAACATTTACTCTTTTGTAATACTCAGTTCTCAAAACTTGTGGGATTAAGTTCAAAAACTGTAAAGCTAATTTATGACTTAATCTAAATGTAGACTTGAAAAAAATATTATGAAAGATAGAAGCAAATCTATACGTGAGGATAAACTAA
>NW_026632655.1:0-1052 GCF_030028575.1 Malurus melanocephalus
CTCAGGGAGGGTGAGTGAGGGCAGCGGGAGGGTAGCGGGGGCTGGCGCTGGGAGCTGCCATCCCTGCCCCGGCTKYCTTGGGCYCYGCTGCCCGTGCGGACGAGGGGCGGCGGCGTGGGCAGAGTGGACACAGAGGTTTCAGGGACACGTGGCGGATCCATGGCTGGCTGATTCCTTGCGGCTGATCCCGTTGTCTCCTGCTCCCTCATGGCCATGGCAAGGGTTGGGCAGGGTGGCCCTGAGGGCAGGCAGGTTTCCTTGCATTCGTGCAGATGGCAGCTCTGAGCGTGGCTCTCTTCCTCTGTCTCTTGCAGCCCTTCAAGCCCTGAGGAAAGACGACAGCCCCTCCTTCTTAAGGCTCTTTGTTGAAGCCACGTTTGAAAAAAGAGTTGCAGAACTGCAGCCCTCATGCACTGCATGAGATCAACCAGCATCCCTAAAAGGCCCCCAGACACCATGGAGCATGAGCCCACCTGCAGGCCAGAAGGGACCAGCTGCAGCTCCAGGCACAGCTGATGCTGCTCACAGCTGAGCCTGTGGGAAGCTGCAGCACCTCGTGCCATCCCGCTCCCCATTGAGAGCTCCCTCCGTCCCTGCAGCCCTCTGACCCTGCACATTCCCCTTCTTTCCCTTACACCTCATCCCTTTACTTAACCTTCTGTTTATAAAGTTTGGCTTCTTCACTTTACTCGTTTGTGTCTGTGTGGATTTGAAGCGGCACAAAATGAGCCCCGGGATACGCAGGCCCTGCCGCTGTTCTCTTCCATGTTGTGTTTTGTGCAGTGGCAGAGAGGTCCAAGGGCAGATGCGGCTGCAAAGGTTCCTGTCCTGCTGCTCCAGGTGCACAAAGAGAGATGGGCTTCAAAAGGTCTTGCTGAGCACGGTTTAGGGGAGAAGGAGCCTGGATTTTAGAAGAGCCAACTTGAGCCTGCTCTGGAGGCAGCTGTCAGGGATTCCATGGCAAGCATGCGCAGAGAAGGGCTATGGAACTTGCAATGCTGCAAGTTTTCAAGAATAGCTTCCTGAAAGCACAGCAATGCTCTATCCCTGCA
>NW_026632656.1:0-1085 GCF_030028575.1 Malurus melanocephalus
GCTTCCCAAAAATCCTCAAACCAAGGTGGAAGTGGAGATTCCGGGCCAGTTGCTTCCCAAATATCCACAAATCGAGATGAAAATGGGAATTTCAGGTCTCCTGCTTCCCAAATATCCCCAAATCGAGATGAAGATGGGAATTTCAGACCTGCTGCTTCCCAAATATCCCCAAACCAAGGTGGAAGTGGCAATTCCAGGCCTGCTGCTTCCCAAATATCCCCAAACTGAGCTGGAAGTGGGAAATCCAGGCCTATTGTTTTCCAAAAATTCCTGAGGTGGAAATGGGAATTGTGGGCCTGCTTCCTCATAAAAATCTCCAAACTGAGGTGGAAGTGGCAATTCTGGGCCTGCTGCTTCCCAAATATCCCCAAAATGAGGTGGAAGTGGCAATTTCGTGCTTGTTGTTTTCCAAATATCCCCAAACTGAGGTGGAAATGGGAATTTCAGACCTGCTGCTTCCCAAAAAATCCCCAAACCAAGGTGGAAGTCAAATTCCGAGCCTGCTGCTTCCCAAATTATGGCAAAACCGAGGTGAAAATGGGAATTGTGGGCCTGCTGCTTCCCAAATATCCCCAAACCAAGGTGGAAATGGGAATTGTAGACCTGCTGCTTCGCAAATTTTCCGAAACCGAGGGGGAAGTCAAATTCCGGGCCTGCTGCTTCCCAAATATCCCCAAAATGAGCTGGAAGTGGGAATTCTGGGCCTACTGCTTCTCAAAAATTCCCAAACTGAGGTGGAAGAGGGAATTCTGAGCCTTCTGCTTTCCAAATTTCCCCAAACCGAGGTGGAAGAGGGAATTCTGGGCCTGCTGCTTCCCAAATATCCCCAAACCAAGGTGGAAATGGGAATTGTGAGCCTGCTGCTTCCCAAATTACCACAAAACGAGGTGAAGTGGCAATTCCAGGCCTGCTGCTTCCCAAATATCCCCAAATCGAGGTGGAAACTGGAATTTCAGGCCTGTTGCTCCCCAAATTTCCCCAAACTGAGCTGGAAGTGGCAATTCCGGGCTTGTTGCTTTCCAAATTTCCCCAAACCGAGGTGGAAATGGGAATTGCGGGCCTGCTCAGACCCTGCAGCCGGGGCG
>NW_026632657.1:0-1129 GCF_030028575.1 Malurus melanocephalus
TGAGGGCCAGGTTGAGCAGGAAGAAGAACATGGGGCTGTGCAGGTGGTGGCCGCAGGCTACGGCGCTGATGATGAGGCCGTTGGCCAGGAGGGCAGCCAGGGAGATGCCCAGCAAGAGGCASAAGTGCAGGAGCTGCAGCTGCYRYGTGKCTGCCAATGGCAGCAGGAGGAAGTGGCTGATGGAGCTGCTGTTGGACATTTGCTGACTCTGTGCATTGGAATCTGCTGAAGAAGGAAAGAACAGTGAAAATTTAGGGGAAACTTCTGTCAGCAAACCCAAAGCCATCGCCCACAGATCCTTCTCCTGTTACACAGAAACTGATTTGTTTCTCTAGCAGATTTTCCTTTGGCTCCAAGGCTGGAGCTCTGGTTTGTGCTGGCTGAGTGTGACATGAGGTTCAGGGCGATTACTCACAGGGTTTTTATAACTCAGCCTTGGTGTGCACAAGTGGGAGGGGGACAGGGACCTGTCCTGGTGTTCCACTTTGAAACCCCTGCTAACACAGAAGGCCCAGTGAGCACCTGCACTCCCAGTGCTGAAGAACAGGAATGGAAAAGGCAGTTTAAGTGCTCTGGAGTATTTTACAACTCCTCTTCCATCTTCCCTGGTGAATATTTCTGAATGTCACAAACTCAGCATTTCTGTTGCCCTCAGGGTGAACAGAGCGAGCTCTGTGAGGCAGGATGGTGAGTGGAGAGTGAGGGAGGGGGTTCTGTCACTCTGTCCTGTTCCAAGATCCTCTGGGTTTTTACCTTTCCCAGACAGAGATGATCACCCTCCATGTTTTCCTTAAAAACCATCCCGACCGTGCTGAGAGCAGATGGATCCACCAGAGTCCACCAAATGTCCATCCCCTTTTCAACATCTCAGCACCACATTTGTTACCAAATACACAACATAACCAATGACACAACATTTCTGGGCTTTGTTTTCTCTCACTGCCTGATCCCTCTGCTTCCTGGAGATTTTCCCCCTGGAGGTGTTTCCCTGTACCTGATCTCTCCCTGCCAGCACTCACAGACCCTAAATCTCTGTGCACTCTCCTGGCCCTACAGAAAGCTGCCTGTTTGCAGGGCACTGGCTGGGGGCAGGTTCTGTTTGTGGGTTGGAGAAAGGATGGGTCAGGCT
>NW_026632658.1:0-1043 GCF_030028575.1 Malurus melanocephalus
CTCACTAGATCTGAGCTCGTCTGAAACCTCTTCCCACATTCAGAACATTCATAGCGCCTCTCCCCAGTGTGGATCCGCTGGTGGGAGATGAGGTGGGAGCTCTGACTGAAGGTCTTCCCACATTCATCACACTGGTAGGACCTCTCCCCAGTGTGGGTGCGATGGTGCCTTATCAGATGGGACTTCTCGCTGAAGCTCTTCCCACATTCCGCACACTCGTAGGGTCTCTCCCCAGTGTGGATCAGCAGGTGGCGGATCAGGTGGGTGCTTGTGCTGAAGCCCTTCCCACATTCCCCACACTCGTAGGGCCATTCCCCAGTGTGGGTCCACTGGTGGCGGATCAGGGCGGAGCGCCGGCTGAAGCTCTTCCCACACTCCAAGCACTTGTAGCGCTTCTCCCTGCCGTGAAGCTCCTCAAGGACTCCCAGCTCCAAGCCCCGGCTGAAGCTCTGGGTGCCTTCCTGTTGCAGGGTGGGTCTTTCCCGCTCAGAGAACCCTGGGTTTGGCATGCTGCTCATCCTCGTGTGGGATCTCTGGAAGTTTTCATCCCCGTTGGATTCCTGTGCCATGGAGACGCTGAAAACAGCCTCCTCCACGAGGTTCTGCAGGGGGTATGTGTTCTCCCTGCTCTCTGTCCTCAGCTCATTTTCTGGGGCAGGAAGCAGAAGGAGAGGATGGGATTCGCCTCCGTGCCAGAGGGAAGAGGAAGGAAATCCGCTCCAATCCATCCCCAGCAGGATGGTGTCGGCAGCTGGGTTGTCCTGCAGCCAGGGATCATGCTGCTCTTCGAGGAGAAGAGAGGAGTAAAGGGCAGTGAGTTCCTCCTCACCTGCCTGGGGGTCCTGGAACATCTTCCTCTTCGTCACAGCCTCCTCCTTTATCCGGCCACGGTTTGGGAATGAGAAATCCTGGTTTAGGGGGAAAACAAGGTGTGAGCAGGTTGGYTTGGGGGCTGCTCCTGTCCGAGCCTGTCTCTAGAAGTCACCAGGTGTATCATGACTGTAAAAGCCTCTAAAACACTGTTCTGGTTTTAACTGGCAGGA
>NW_026632659.1:0-1079 GCF_030028575.1 Malurus melanocephalus
TCCCCCAAAAATAAAAAAAATCACAAAAAAATAAAAAAAATCCCAAAAAATCCCAAAAAAATCCCCCAAAAAATCCCAAAAAATCCCAAAAAATCCCAAAAATTCCCAAAAAATCCCAAAAAATCCCAAAAATGTTGGAATTTTTGGCAGGAAGTGAACGATCCTTTCAAAAACGACGCTCTGGAAAAAGTGGAAGATGAAACCATGAAAGGGTTGAAAGATTTGGGAGCTTTTGGGCTCCAAATTCCCACGGAATTCGGGGGTTTGGGGCTCAACAACACGCAGGTAAAATTCCCAAAAAATTCCCAAAATATTCCCCAAATATTCCCGAAATATTTCCCGAAATATTCCCAAAAAAATTCCCCAAAAAATTCCCCAAAAATTCCCCAATAAATTCCCAAAATATTCCCGAAAAATTCCCAAAAATATTCCCCAAAATATCCCCGAAAAATTCCCAAAATATTCCCAAAAAATTCCCAAAATTTTCCCAAAATATTCCCAGTCCATCCCAGTCCCTCCCAGTCCATCCCAGACCCTCTCAATCGAGTCCCAATCCATTCCCAGACCCTCTCAATCGATTCCCAATCCATTCCCAGACCCTCTCAATCCATCCCAGTCCATCCCAGACCCTCTCAATCGATTCCCAATCCATTCCCAATCCATCCCAGTCCATCCCAGTTTATCCAAATCCATTCCCAGACCCTCTCAATCGATTCCCGATCCATTCCCAGACCCTCTCAATCCATCCCAGTCCATCCCAATCCATCCCAGTCCATCCCAGACTCTCTCAATCGATTCCCAATCCATCCCAGTCCCTCCCAGTCCATCCCAGACCCTCTCAATCGATTCCCAATCCATTCCCAGACCCTCTCAATCCATCCCAGTCCCTCCTAGTCCATCCCAGACCCTCTCAATCGATTCCCAATTCATTCCCAGACCCTCTCAATCCATTCCCAATCCATCCCAGTCCATCCCAGTCCACCCCAGTCCATCCCAGACCCTCTCAATCCATTCCCAATCCATTCCCAGACCCTCTCAATCCATTCCCAATCCATTCCCAGACCCTCTCAATCGATTCC
>NW_026632660.1:0-1130 GCF_030028575.1 Malurus melanocephalus
AAAAAAAAAACGGAAATTACCAAAAAAACACCCGAAATTACCCGAAAAGCGCCCGAAATCACCCGAAATTTACCTGAAATTTACCCAAAAATTACCAAAAAATTACCAGAAAATACCCGAATATTACCCGAACGTTGCCTGAAAAATACCCGGAAAATACCCGCAAGTACCCCAAATTACCCGAAAAATACCCGAAAGTTACCCGAAAATTACCCGAAATCACCCGAAAATCACCCAAAATTAGTCGAAATTTCCCGAAAATTACCCGAATCCACCCCAAACTTGGGGACACCCACAGGAGCCCCGTGCAGGCGGGTGACCCAAAATCCCGTGGCAAAACCTCGTGAAACCGTGAAATCGCCCAGTCGGGGCATGAAATCGGGATTAAATCATGTGATTTTATAATTTTATTATTTTCTTCTTTTATTATTATTATAAATAATTATTTTATTGTTTCATTATTATTATTTTTTTAATTCCCGGTATAAAAATCGCCCCACCCGGGCATGAAATCGCCAACTTGGGGCATGAAATCGGGATAAAATCACGGGATTTTATTATTTTATTATTGTTTCATTGTTATTATTTTTTTTAATCCCTGGGATAAAATCGCCCATTCCGGGATAAAATCGCCCCTCCCGGGTTAAAATCGCCCCTCCCGGGTTAAAGTCGCCCCTCCCGGGATAAAATCGCCCCTCCCGGGATAAAATCGCCCCTCCCGGGTTAAAATCGCCCCTCCAGGGTTAAAGTCGCCCCTCCCGGGTTAAAATCGCCAACTCGGGGCATTAAATCGGGATAAAACCACGGGATTTTCTTATTTCATTATTTATTATTTTATCATTTATTATTTTATTATTTCTTATTTTATTATTGCTACAAATAATGATTTTATTCTTTCATCATTATTATTATTTTTTAATCCCCGGGCTGCCTGGAATGGAATTTGGGACATTTCTCCGCCCTTCCCGGTCCCCTCCCACCCTCCGGTCCATAAATCCCGGGGCAGCGCCCGCCCGGGAGCGGGACCGGGACCGGCACTGGCCATGGGCGACCTGCGGCTCTGGGTGCCCGTCCTGGCGGGGCTGGCGGGGATCGTGGCGCAGGAAGGTGGGTTTTGGGGTTTTTTGGGG
>NW_026632661.1:0-1061 GCF_030028575.1 Malurus melanocephalus
ATCCATGGGAAGGGAGCCCCAAATGAAGCTCCCAGACATCCCTCCCGACAGTCTGTTGGGATGGCAGCTCATACATTGGGCTGACGACCCTCGGACCAAAGGGAAAAGTAACATTAAAATGATAAATTACTGTATGCTGGTTTGGGGGGGGGGGGAAGAAAATCAAGTCAGATTTTTTGTATTGGCCCATATTTGGGTCAGATGAAGTATGTGTGTGCCAAGCTTTAAATGTTTGCGTAAACAGTAAAAACCCCTTCATACAAGAGGAGAGCGATTATGCAGCTCTCTGGCTCCCTAACACAGAAGGAGCAGGGGTGTTCATGCTAAAAAAAAATAGACGTAAGAACTCTGATGATGCACCCCCACCATATGTGCCACTCACTCCTACGGCTCCCTTAGATCAGGCACAAGGGGGTGAGGCTGGGCCACTATCCCTTGGAGAACAGGGAGATTCCTCATCTGAGGAAGAGGATAACATTCTGCAGGGATCGGTAACCCAGAGCAGAGCCCACAAGTTATACCCCCTAAGGGAAGTGGCTATGGGAATGATAAATCAACAAGGGGTGGGCAGGCACTTAGTATAGGATATGTGGCAGCCCCTTTAAACTCCATGGATGTCCGCGAATTTAAAAAGGAAATGGGACATCTTTTAGAAGACCCTCTGGGGGTAGCAGAAAGAGTAGATCAATTCCTGGGACCGAATATCTATACTTGGGACGAGCTGCAATCCATTCTAAGAATACTCTTCACAGCAGAAGAGAGACGCATGATTCGAACAGCAGGCATGCGTATCTGAGAAAATCAACACCCACAGGGTCCCATGGGTGATACGAAATGGCCACTACAGCAGCCCAGTTGGGACAATCAAAATCCACAGGATCGGGCTAATATGCAAGACCTCAGAACCATTATAGTGCAAAGAATAAGAGAAGCAGTGCCTAGAGGGCAAAATATGAATAAAGCCTTTAATGATAGTCAAAAGAAAGATGAGGACCCTACCACCTGGTTGGAAAGATTAAGAAGAAATTTGCAATTATATTCTGAAATAAATCCTGACAGCC
>NW_026632662.1:0-1018 GCF_030028575.1 Malurus melanocephalus
CTCTGTCACCGTCCCCGCGCCGCTTTCCCCTCTCCTCTACCTAGCAACAGCTGACGTCACACCCACCTCGCTTTCCTATTGGTCAGACATGAAAATCGGCCCCGCGGGCGGGGATATCGCGATTTTCGCGGCGACATCGGCGACACCGAGGGGACAGCACCCATGGGTGGCACCGCGGGGGTCGCGGTCGCGCTGATGGCGGGGGTTTGGGTCGCTGTCGCCTTCGGGGACCCCGGTAAGAGGTGGCGGAGGGGGAGGGGACAAAGGGCGGCGGGAGAGAAGGTGGGGGAGGGGACGCGCGGTGGCTTCGAGGTGGCGACTCATTGTGGGGTTTGTCCCCTTTTTTGTCACTTTTTTGTCCTCTTTTTGTCACTTTTTTGTCACTTTTGTCCTCTTTTTGTCACTTTTTTGTCACTTTTGTCCTCTTTTTGTCACTTTTTTGTTGCATTTTTCTCGCTTTTTTCTCCCCTTTTTTTCCCCCTTTTTGTCCGTTTTATTCCCTTTTTGTCCCCTTTTCCCTCCCTTTTTTGTCCCCTTTTATTCCCTTTTTGTCCCTTTTTTATCCCTTTTTGTCCCCTTTTTGTCACTTTTTTGTCCCCTTCTATTCCCTTTTTTGTCACATTTTTGTCCCTTTTTTGCCACTTTTTTGTCCCCTTTTTGTCGCTTTTTGTCCCCTTTTATTCCCTTTTTTGTCCCCTTTTTGTCACTTTTTGGTGGCTTTTTTGTCGCTTTTTTTGTCCCCCTTTTTATCGCTTTTTTCTCCCCTTTTTCTCCCCTTTTTGTCCCCTTTTATTCCATTTTTTGTCCCCTTTTTGTCACTTTTTTTGTCCCCTTTTATTCCCTTTTTTGTCCCCTTTCTGCCCCTTTTTTCTCCCCCTTTTCTCGCTTTTTTGTCACTTGTCCCCTCCCTGTCCCTCTCCCCTGTCCCCTCCCTTCCCTCCCCCTCCCCTCTCACTTCCCTGTTCCCTCTCCTTCCCCTTTTCCTGTCCCCTCCCTCTCCCTCCCTCTCCCTCCTTCC
>NW_026632663.1:0-1049 GCF_030028575.1 Malurus melanocephalus
AAAACCACCCAAAAACCACCCAAAAATCACCCAAAAACCACTCAAAAATGACCCAAAAACTTCCAAAAAAATCATCCAAAACCCACTCAAAATCACTTCAAAACCACCCCAAATCCACCCAAAAACCCCGTAAAAATCACCCAAAAACCACTCTAAATTCTTCTAAAAGTACTAAAAATCACCCAAAAATCCCTCCAAAAACCCCCTAAAAATCACCCAAAAACCACTCAAAAATCACCCAAAATCCACTCAAAATCACTCAGAAAACACCCAAAAACCCCCCAAGAAACACCTAAAAATCGCCCAAAAACCTCCCAAAAAGCACTCAAAATCACCCAAAATCCCACTTTTTTCCCAAAAAATCCCATTTTTTCCCCAAAAATCCCATTTTTCCACAAAAAATTCCATTTTTCTCACCTTTAGGGCAGCCCCAAACCGTCCCATCTCTGTCGGGCGCTCCCCGATTTTCACAAAACACCCAAAAATGCCCCCTAAAAATCACCCAAAAAACACCCAAAAACCACTCAAAATCGCATAAAATCACCCAAAAATCACCCAAAAATCACCCAAAAACCTCCAAAAAATCACCCCAAAACCACTCAAAATCAACCTAAACCACGCAAAATGACCCAAAACGCACCCCAAATCCACCCAAAATCACCTAAAAATCACCCAAAAACCACCCAAAATCACCGAAAAAACACTGAAAAATCACGCAAAATGCACTCAAATTCACCCAAAAAACACAAAAAAATCACTCAAAAATCACCCAAAAATCACCCGAAAACCCCTGAAAAATCACTCAAAAATCACCCAAAAACCACTCTAAATCCCATTTTTTCCCAAAAAATCCCATTTTCCCCCAAAATTCCTGTTTTTTTACTTTTAACGCAGCTCTGAACTGCCCCATTTCGGCCAGGCGCTCCCCGATTTTCCGGTGGGCGACGGCGCAGCCGAGGGGGTCCCCGATTTACCCAAAACACCCAAAAATACCCCAAAAACATCACCCAAAAACCACCCCAAAACAACTCAAAATTCACCCAAAAATC
>NW_026632664.1:0-1130 GCF_030028575.1 Malurus melanocephalus
TGCCACAAGTGGAGCAAAAGTGATATTAAAGGTGTATAACTCTCCAAATGATGATTTCTCTGCATCTTACCATCTCTTACCATCCCACCTTGCAATTGCTGGCAGGGACACCGGGATCTCATTGGGTGCTGTTAACACTCAAGGTAGAGCAATCAATAGCACCAAGTGTGCCAGCTCTGCCCAAAGCTGCGTTTCTGCAAAGAAGCAGGGAGCTGCAGTAAATGCAGGCAAGCCAGGGACGTGCTTCAGGCCCAGAAGACAGCTTTTGTCATAACTCTAGATTACAATATTATAATTGTATTATGCATTATAATACTGCGTTGGATACTTAGCCAAGTGTCGTGGTTTGAATGAATTCAATGGGAGCAAAATACTCCCAAGTTCCAGCGAACCCCCTCCCCCCCCTCTCTTTTCTTCACCCGGGTCCTAGAGACAACCTTTTCAGAAGAGAGGAAAGTGAAAAGAAAAGGGGGAAAAAACCCTATTTATTTAAAAACTATATAAACACAAAGGAAAAAAAGGAAAAAAAAACAACCTGTGGAATCAGCTGTTAGATCCCAAAGCCTTTTTCTCTTCCCTCCTGGGAGTAGCTTGACCCTCTGGGCCCCCAGAAGGGTTCGACAGAGTCTCTCTCCGATAGTCCACTGAAGGATTTTTTTCTCCCGACCGTGCCACGAGAATCCTCCAATTCTCAGATGACGAAGAGGAAAAAAAACAAATTCGAGGAAAAACAAGTCCAAAAAGAAAAAAAAAGGCAGAAAAAGGAGCAGTCCCAGGAAGAGCAGCTTCTTTTTCCACTGCCGATCCCGAGAGAGAGAGAGCCTCCCCCGAAAAAAAAGTCTGTGTCTTGTCCCTTTCCCTCCCATTGTCCTTGAAGGGAGGAACATCACCAAACAAACCAGAGCAGTCTCGACTATCATGTATAGTTACAGAAGGGTTGTTTAACTTTTCCTCTAACATAAGCAGATGATAGGAATACAATACTCAGCTAACCCAGGACACCAAGATACCTTCAGAGTGTACTAAATTAGAGAGTAATCTTGCAGTTTCCAGTGGGACTACTTGATAGCACTAAATCCATGTACAATTTTACCAGGTATAAATTCAGAAGTTAAGGGATGCAGACCAGT
>NW_026632665.1:0-1023 GCF_030028575.1 Malurus melanocephalus
CACCGTGTCACCCCTTGCCGCGTGTGTCACCCCGGCCGCTGCCGGTGCCTCAGGCCGCCGTTTCCTCTCAGGGTTTTTATTTTGGCAAATCCCCCGCGCCCGACGCCGCCTCCCCACGGGAACGGAGCGGAGCCCCGAGGGGAACGCGGGGGTGCGGCAGGTGCGGCTGGCGTGTGCCGAGGACACGCGTGTGCCAGGCGTGCGTGTGCCGAGACACGCGTGTGCCAGGTGTGCGTGTGCCGAGGACACGCGTGTGCCAGGTGTGTGCGTGTGCCAAGGACATGCGTGTGCCAAAAACATGTGTGTGCCAGGTGTGTGCATGCTGCAGACAGGCGTGTGCCAGGTCTGCGTGTGCCAAGGACATGCGTGTGCCAGGTGTGTGTGTGCCAAGGACACGCGTGTGCCAGGTGTGCGTGTGCCGAGAACACGCGTGTGCCAGGTGTGCGTGTGCCGAGACACGTGTGTGCCAGGTGTGCATGTGCCAAGGACATGCGTGTGCCAGGTGTGTGCGTGTGCTATGCATGCGCGTGTGCCAGATTCGTTCGTGCCACTGACACGCGTGTGCCAGGTGTGCGTGTGCCATGGACATGCGTGTGCCAGGTGTGTGCTTCCGAGGATACACGTGTGCCAGGTGTGTGTGCCAAAAACATGTGTGTGCCAGGTGTGCATGTGCTGCATAGACGCATGTGCCAGGTTCATGTCTGCCGAGGACACGCGTGTGCCAGGTGTGAGTGTGCAATGGACACACGTGTGCCAGATTCGTTCGTGCCACAGACACGTGTGTGCCAGGCACGCTCATGCCAAGGACACGCGTGTGCCAGGTGTGCGTGTGCAATGGACACGCGTGTGCCAGATTCGTTCGTGCCACAGACACGCGTGTGCCGGGCGTGTTCATGCCGCGGTTCTGCAGGAGGAGCCGGCGGCGCTGGGTGTGGCTTTGGTGGGATCGTTCGGCTCTGGGTCCCGCTCTCCCCGAGGCTGCGCTGGGCTTGGCTTTGGGTTTGGATTTGGATTTGGATTTGG
>NW_026632666.1:0-1073 GCF_030028575.1 Malurus melanocephalus
GGGACAAAACCTTCAGAATTCCCAAATCCGCGGGATTTTGGGAAAAAGTCCTCGGAATTTTGGGAAGAAATCTTTGGAATCCGCGGAATTTTGGGAAAAAAATTCTTGGAATTTCGGGAAGAAAGCCTTGGAATTTCAGGAAGAAATCCTCGTAATTCCTGAATCCGCGGGATTTTGGGATGAAATCCTCAGAATTTTGGGAAGAAATCCTCGAAATTCCCAAATCCGCGGGATTTTGAGATGAAATCCTCAGAATTTCCCGAATCCGTGGGATTTTGGGATGAAATCCTCGGAATTCCAGGAAAAAAACGCTTGGAATTCTCAAATCCTTGGAATTTTGGGAAGAAATCCTCGGGTATTTCGGGAAGAAATTTTCAGAATTCCCAAATCCGCGGAGTTTTGGGAAGAAATCCTTGAAGTTCCCAAATGCACGGAATTGCTGGACCCTCACAATTCCCAAATCCTCGGAATTTTGGGAAAAAACCCCTCAGAATTCCCAAATCCTCGGAATTCCACAAAGGAATCGCCGCCACGGAGCTCCGGAGAGGAAAAAGGGGGCGGAAAATTCCAAATTCCCCCTTTTTTTTTTYCYTCTYTTTTYYCCCYCWCAMAAAAATTCCCTTTTTTTAAAATCCCAAAGAACCGACGGAGTCGCCTTTTCCCGGTGCTTCGGGGAAGGGAATTCCCAAAATTCCCCGAAATTCCCGGAATTCCCGAAATTCCCGGAGCGGGGAGAACGCTGTGGATTTTGTACATGACCCTCGCCGAGTTGCTGTAAATTCCCAAATTTTTTTTTTTGTTTGTTTTTTTTTTTGTTTTTTTCCTGGATTTTAGTGGCCCCGTAGATGTCGGAATTCCCTCACTTCCGGGAAAAATTCCCAAAAATTCCCATTTTTTTTCTCCAAAAAAAGTCACCTCCCTCCCGGTTTGCCCAACGGAATTCCATGGGGTTCACCCCCAAAATTCCCAAAATTCTGGGGGAACTTCCCAAAATTCCCAAAATCCCGGGCAGAATTCCCAAAAATTCCCCAAATCCCAGGGAATTTCCCAAAATTGCCAAAAATGCCCAAAAT
>NW_026632667.1:0-1087 GCF_030028575.1 Malurus melanocephalus
AAAAGCACAAAGGTGAAATATTAAATCCTGGAATTCCTCAAGCCCTTCTTTACCCAACCTGCTGGAATTAGATGTGAAAAGGAGCAATAAAGACAGGGGACTTTAGCAAAGTCAATGTGCCAGAACTGTAAAATCTCAGTGGCAGTAACARAAACTGCACCCAAAGCAATGAGGACTGAAAATCAGGGAATGGTTTTGTTGGAAGGGATTTTAAAGATCTCTCATAACCCCAATCCATGGCAGGGACAGCTCCAAACCCCAATATCCAGAGCTGGAACTGCTCTCAGGTTTATTATGGACCCCACAGGAAAACCAGAGTGAAGTTTCACCTGAGACAAAAGGAACCTGCTAAAACTGTCAGAAAATCCAGGGAAGGCACACAAACCTTCACCTCATCCTGAAATGGGCTTTGGTGACAAAATTACACTCAGCAAAGTTCATTTCTCACTAAAATAAATTCAATTGCAGCTGAGGTTGGATTGAACCGTGCAGTATTAATTGTACAGTTAAATCTTTGAACATACCCAGCAGGGAGGCAGGGGCTCCAGGAGAAGCTTCTGCTGAAGGCAGCACCCCCTCCTCCAGCGTGGGGAACTCAGAGAGCTCATTCCTGGCCCAGCTTAGGCCCAGCTTTGTCCCCAGGRTGGCACTGGCACAGCTGCTGTCCATCTCTGCTGGGAGCTGGAACCAGGGATCCATTCCCTAGGGAGAGAAAAAGGCTCAGCATCATGGAAGAGTCATCACACTGAATGYAATTATTGATTTGAAATTGTATTTCCTATGCAAATATTCAGCTGTGAATGTAAAAGATTCATTAATAACATTAATACAGCAGGAAAGTGATACTGATACATTAATAACAGCAGGGAAGTGTCCCAAAGAATTGGGAAATCCAACCCTGACCCTGCCTCACATCTGAAGCTCTTCTGTTTTTGGGGACACCACCAAGGTATTAAAGCTCCTTCCACAGTGGGAGATGTCCCCACCATGGCAAAGGGGAAAAAATGGGATGTGATTTAAGGTCCCTTCCAACCCAAACCATTCCATCCATCTGTGGCACCGATACATTTCATAAAATCATCCCAGG
>NW_026632668.1:0-1007 GCF_030028575.1 Malurus melanocephalus
CAGTAGTGCTGAGGCCTAGTCCTGTTACCATGGAAACGCGGCCTGGCCTCACAGTAGCGCTGAGGCCTAGTCCCGTTACCATGGAAACGCAGCCTGGCCTTGCAGTAGTGCTGAGGCCTAGTCCTGTTACCATGGAAACGCAGCCTGGCCTTGCAGTAGTGCTGAGGCCTAGTCCTGTTACCATGGAAATGCAGCCTGGCCTCGCAGTAGCGCTGAGGCCTGCTCTTGTTACCATGGAAACACAGCCTGGCCTTGCAGTGAGGGCTGAGGTCTAGTCCCGTTACCATGGAAACGCAGCCTGGCCTCACATTAACGCTTAGGCCTTGTCCTGTTACCATGGAAACGCAGCCTGGCCTCACAGTCATGCTGAGGCCTAGTCCCGTTACCATGGAAACGCAGCCTGGCCTCACAGTAGGGCCTGTTTCCCCCCCAAATCGTGTCCCCCCCCTCCCATTCTGGGGTGACGGTGCCGCCATGGGGGGACAGAGGGGACACCCAGGCGGGGCCCCACCTCCGCCGTTGTTCTCCGCCATCGGCGTGTCCGGCGGCTCCAGTTATTGCTTGGGGGGGGTGTGGGGAGCCCGGGAGAGGGGACAGAGGGGACACAGACAGGGGAGGGGGACATTAGAGACACACACAGTGGGGGGAGGGGTGACACGAATTTAGGGAGGGCTCCCCAAGTCCTGAGTGATCATGGCGGGGGGGACACACAGGGTTGGGGAACGACAGGGACACCCAACCCCCCCCAAAAACAGGGGTGGGGTCGGAAAGACCCCAAATTTGGGGGGGGAACACCCAGTCCAGAAAGTGCAGTGCAGCCTTTGGGGTGACATCGGGGGAGGGGGGGTCCCCTCGTCACCCCCTTTCACAGTCTTTTAGGGGGACACCCCTCCATTTTGGGGGGCTCCAGTCCCCTGGGGGGGGAGGGGGTGGGGTGTCCCCACAGCCACCCCCCCATGCCGGGGTGCCCCCTCCCCCCATTGCCACTGATGAGTTTTTCCCGTTTC
>NW_026632669.1:0-1030 GCF_030028575.1 Malurus melanocephalus
GCCCGATGATGTTCCTGCCCTCGCGCAGTTTCTCGGGGTGGAAGCGCCGCTGCTGCTTCTCCGCGTATTTCACCCCCAGCCCCACGTTGTTCCCTTTTGTCTTGGCCTGGTGGGGATCCGGGTGTTGGGAGGGGGCTCACGGGGCCCCTCAGACCCCAAATATCCTCCCCAGACCCCAAATATCCTCCCCAGATCCCAAATAACCCTCCCCAGACCCCAAATATCCTCCCCAGACCCCAAATATCCTCCCCAGATCCCAAATAACCCTCCCCAGACCCCAAATAACCTCCCCAGTTCCCAAATAACCCTCCCCAGACCCCAAATACTCTCCCCAGACCCCAAACACCCTCTCCAGACACCTTCCTCATACCCCAAACACCTTCCTCATATCCCAAATACCCTCCCAGACCCCAAATACCCTCCCAGACCCCAAATACCCCCTCTGGATCCCCTCAGGTGAGGGAGCAGCCTGTTGCTGGTGTCCTCCAAGGGGACATGGGGACCCTCTGGAACCCCCCAGGACCCCTCCCCATGTCCCAAGGACCCCGTCCCATCCCAGGGGGTCACCTGGAGGGGTCACCTGGAGGTGTCACCTGGAGGTGTCACCTGCCTGGCAAAGTGACCACGCTCCGGTGACCCCCGGGACCCTCTAGACCCTCCCAGCCTCTCATCCCCCACCCCGAGGCCCCCCAAGGACCCCCATTTTCCCCCCCGGGGGTCACCTGGCTGGCGAGGGCGATGAGGGTGGACTGGACCTGGGTGTGGTTGGTGTTCTCGAAGAGATCGTTGGCCTCGAAGATGTCGTGGGGTTTCACCCCGTAGCGCGTGATGGCCCTCAGGAAGTTCCCGATGTTCTCCAGCTGCGCACGGGGGGGATCAGAGCCGGATTTAGGATCGGGACCCTCCCCCAGAGCCTCCCCCAAACCCCCATTTTGGGGTCCCCCCTGACCTTGTGCCAGTTCTGGGCGGGTTCGTTGACCTTCGGCACCGAGCCCGGCTGMAGTTTGTTGATGAGCCTGGAGGGGTGGAG
>NW_026632670.1:0-1120 GCF_030028575.1 Malurus melanocephalus
AGCATTTGGAGGAGCTAAAGGTCACAATCTGGGCAAGGATTKGGGATGAGCTCTGAGTGGGCTGGAGATGGGGGTCTGTTGTGGGTGTGGGATCACCGGAGGCAGGAATGATCCTGGGAGAATGAAGGATCCTGGGATAATGAACTATCCTGGGATAATGAACGATCCTGGGATAACCGATCCTGGGTAATGAACTATCCTGGGATAGTGAACTATCCTGGGATAACGAATGATCCTGGGATAACGAACAATTTTGGGATAACGAACAATTTTGGGATAACGAACAATCCTGGGATAACGAACAATCCTGGGATAATGAACGATCCTGGCATAATGAACGATCCTGGGATAATGAACTATCCTGGGATAGTGAACTATCCTGGAATAACTGATCCTGGGATAACAAACTATTCTGGGATAATGAACTATCCTGGGATAACGAACGACCTGGGATAATGAAGGATCCTGGGATGATGAACAATCCTGGGATAACGAACTATCCTGGGATAACAACAATTCTGGGATAACCCATCCTGGGATAATGAACTATCCTGGGATAACGAGATCCTGGGATAGTGAACTATCCTGGGATAATGAACTATCCTGGCATAACGAACAATCCTGGGATAATGAACAATCCTGGGATAATGAACAGTCCTGGGATAATGAACGATCCTGGGATAACCGATCCTGGGTAATGAACTATCCTGGGATAGTGAACTATCCTGGGATAATGAAGGATCCTGGGATAACAAAGGATCCTGGGATAGTGAACAATCCTGGGATAATGAACTATCCTGGGATAATGAACAATCCTGGGATAATGAACTATCCTGGCATAACGAACAATCCTGGGATAATGAACTATCCTGGGATGACAAACTATCCTGGGATAATGAACAATCCTGGGATAACCAATCCTGGGTAATGAACTATCCTGGGATAACAAACAATCCTGGGATAATGAACTATCCTGGAATAATGAATGATCCTGGGATAATGAACTATCCTGGGATAACGAGATCCTGGGATACCGAACAATCCTGGAGCCCACAGTGTCCCTGGTGTGTGGGCGAGGAGCCCCACGGAGCAGGGAAAGGCTCGGCACATCTGGGCTCAC
>NW_026632671.1:0-1066 GCF_030028575.1 Malurus melanocephalus
CTCAGGCATTGGCTCTTATATACCCTCTGCCAGTTCGGGATTGGTGGGAGTCGTGAGGCGATCGCAGCGCTGATTGGACAGCGGGAGGCTCGGTCTCGAGCTCGAGCTCGGGCATTCGGGCGCTCGGGCATTCGGGCGCTCGAGCATTCGGGCGCTCGGGCATTCGGGCGCTCGGGCATTCGGGCGCTCGGGCTCGGCTGGGGCGGCATCAAATGAACATTTTGGGTCAAAAATGAGTTAATAAGAAGTGGACAGACAGGGAAGAATTTTGGAGCAGACATGAAAGGATCTATAGTGCAGAGAATTAACATTTTGAGACAAACTGAGGTAATCAGTAGTGCACGTATAGGTAAAGCTTTAAGGATAAAATTCGGTGATCTGTAGAGAAGAGAATGAGGTTTTTGGAGGTAAACTGAGGCAGGCAGTGGTGAACAGTAGGGAATGTCACAATGTGGAACTCACTCCCATTTCCTGAACGAGGACTTTACCTGGGATTTAGCCCCTGTAGGGCCTTTCAGGATAAGCCATGGTGCTCTGTGATCCTGTGCTGGTCCTGGCACAAATCTCATTCCTCATCCACTCCAGGAGTTCCCAGTGTCACTCTTGAACCTGCCCAGGTCTGTCACATCCAGTGGGCCCTCAAGAGTTTTCTCTCCTGCTCATATTGAAATTTCAGTTTTTAGGTGACTCACATCCCCTACAAAATCAAATTGAGTTTCTCTAAAAATGCACCACAAAAGAAGTTTTTCATCCTTTATTTCTCAATTTTGCATTCCTGTTTATTTCTCTAGCTCCAATAATAATGACTATGACAAATAACAACAAAAAAGGGGAATAAATGGAATRTGATGGGAGATGTTATCACAAACAGCTTGGGGAGCAGCAGGGCTGCCCCGTGTCCCAGAGCTCCTCCAGCTCTTTCAAACGCCGGCGGCTCCATGTGCCGGGAGCAGAAAGAAGGACACGATGGAAAATGAGAGAGGTCACAGAACCATCGTGGAATCCCAGAAGAGTTTAATTGGGGAGGGAGCTCAAGGATAACCCGGCCCTGAGGGAGGGAGCCCCC
>NW_026632672.1:0-1040 GCF_030028575.1 Malurus melanocephalus
TTAATTAAGATTTCTCTGCAATTTAATTAATTCCCACTCACCCAGCAGCTCCTTCAGGTGCCCTGGGGGGAGAAGAGAAATTAATTAAAGTAATTTAATTAATTAATTTAAATTTAATTAATTAAAAGTAATAACACCGAATTTATTGATGTAATTCAATGTGTAAATTATTTATTATATATTATTTATTATATATTATTTATTATATATTATTTATTATATATTACTTATTATATATTACTTATTATATATTATATATAATTCTGTACATATAATTGTATATAATTTTATATAATTCTATATAATTACATATAATTATTTATCATACATTATATAATATATATTTATTTTTTATTATATATTATATATTATATATTATATATTATATATTATATATTATATATTATATGATATATATTATATATTAGATATCATATATTATGTATTATATATTATATATTATATATTATATATTATATATCATATATTATATATTATATATTATATATTATATGTTATATGCTATATATTACATATTATATATTATATATTATTGTGTTGGTTTGGCTTGGCCCAGTTTTTGGAAGTGGGGGGGCCAAAAAGATGGCGCCTGTGAGAAGCTTCTGGAAGGTTCCACCATGTCCAGCAGAGCCAATTGCTGTTTGCTCTGAGGATGATGGACATGCCACTGACCAAATCTGGGCCAATTGGAGATGGTGGTTACGCCTCTGTGAAAACATAGTCAAGAAGAAATCAAAACAAGGGGCACACAGTAATTTTGCCGGTGGAGGAGGCTCAGAAATGTGAGGGAATGCAGACACCAAGGTCAGTGCAGGAGGAGAAGGAGCTGCTCCGGGTGCTGGAGCTGGGATTCCTTTGCAGACCATGGTGACCATGGTGGAGCAGCTGTGACCACGGTGACCATGGTGGAGCAGGCTGTCCCCCTGTCCCCGTGGTGACCATGGTGGAGCAGATGTGACCATGGTGACCATGGTGGAGCAGGCTGTCCCCATAGTGCCCATGGTGACCATGGTGGAGCA
>NW_026632673.1:0-1085 GCF_030028575.1 Malurus melanocephalus
CAAGGGTTGGTTGAAGGGTTCCAGATCACACAATGACACCCCGGGTCCAAGTGAAGGGATGGGGATGGCGATGTCAGCTCTGACTGGGAGGAGCTGGAGCTCTGCTTGACCCATGCCAAGCCTGAGGCATAAGCCAGACTAGCAGGAAGGTTAGACAAGGATRAKGKTTGAGATCGGACAYGACTCCACTGAGAATGTCYATCACATTCAGCAAATTAAGGATCATTTTAAMTGCCACTGTGACTGTTCATYGCRCCTCAGGAGCCAACAGGTGGTTTCCTTTCCTTGAGTGGTCTCTGTGGTAACAGTTGTGTTAGACACTGCCTAAAATGTGAACAAAATGGGTCAGAGCAGAAGGAAGTTGTAGTGCCTGGGGGAAATGTCCTGTGTGAGGACAATTTCAGGAGTGGCAAGGATCTACAGATAATCTCTTAAGAGAATGAAGTCACAATTAGCCTTGGTGCCTGTGCTTTTTTCTCTTCCCATTTC
The DNA here is from genome assembly GCF_030028575.1 of Malurus melanocephalus. Classification (NCBI taxonomy): domain Eukaryota; kingdom Metazoa; phylum Chordata; class Aves; order Passeriformes; family Maluridae; genus Malurus; species Malurus melanocephalus. Next base: position 490 of record NW_026632673.1, read on the forward strand.
CGGGGACTTGTGCAGATTTGCAAAAACATAATTTTAAATTAGCCCCGGCAAGGCACGGCCTGAGGCCGGCCGGCTGTGCCAAAGGCTCCTGTCCCGTCCCGTGGCTTCTCCGCGGGCACACGCGGAGGGCACGGGCCGTGCAGACCGTCCCGGTGCCGTCCAGGCTGCATTTGGGCTCCATGGCACGGCCGAAGGTTCCATTCGGAGCGAACCCGCCCTCCCGCCGGCTGCCGGGGGCTCTGAGGGCTCCCACAGGCACCGGGCCCGGGCCGCCATCACCATGGCAACGGGGGCGGGGCCSGSCCCTCGCCCCGCACACGTGACCGTTCGAACGGCCCAATCGCAAGTTCCTCACCGGGGGGGCGGGGCCAGAGCGGGGGCAGGCCGGCGCTGCTCATCCCTGCGCGCGCTGATTGGCCAATTCCRCCCCCAGTGCCCGCCCCCGCGAGCAGCGATTGGCCGTTGCGCCCGTCAATCCCGCACGAAGCACCGCCTCCCGCCCGCCGGAGGCGCGGGCGCCGCTGGGCCCGGCGGGAGGGACCGCGCGCGGAGCGGGAAGGGCGGGGCCCCGCGGGGGCGGGGCGAAGGGATCCGCC
>NW_026632674.1:0-1018 GCF_030028575.1 Malurus melanocephalus
TGAGTTTTCTGCTACTTCGGGTAAAAACGGAGAAGGCAGAATTCTGGAATTCCTCATGGTCTCATTTAATCTGTGAAGAAAATGAGGATTTCTTTTCAAAATAGCCTGAGTTTTCTATGGATAAAAACAGAGAAGGCAGAATTCTGGAATTCCTCATATTCTCGTTTAATCTGTGAAAAAAACCCGAGGTTTTCTTGGCAAAATAGCCTGAGTTTTCTATGGATAAAAATGGAGAATGCAGAATTCTGGAATTCTTCATATTCTTGTTTAATCTGTGAAAAAAATGAGGATTTCTTAGCAGAAAACTGAGGCTATTTTGCAACTTCGGATAAAAACGGAGAAGGCAGAATTCTGGAATTCCTCATATTCTCGTTTAATCTGTGAAGAAAATGAAGGTTTCTTTGCAAAATAGCCTGAGTTTTCTGCGGATAAAAACGGAGAAGGCAGAAATCTGGAATTCCTCATATTCTCGTTTAATCTGTGAAAAAAAAAGAGGATTTCTTGGCAAAATAGAGTGAGTTTTCTGCTACTTTGGATAAAAACAGAGAAGGCAGAATTCTGGAATTCCTCATGCTCTTGTTTATTTAATCTGTGAAAAAATAAGGATTTCTTAGCAGAAAACTCAGGCTATTTTGCAACTTCAGATAAAAACGGAGAAGGCAGAATTCTGGAATTCCTTATATTCTAGTTTAATCTGTGAAGAAAATGAAGATTTCTTTTCAAAATAGCCAGAGTTTTCTATGGATAAAAATGGAGAAGGCAGAATTCTGGAATTCCTCATGCTCTCATTTAATCTGTGAAAAAAATGAAGATTTCTTTGCAAAATAGCCTGAGTTTTCTGCTACTCCAGATAAAAACAGAGAATGCAGAACTCAAAGGTGCCTCTTATCTTGTCCTTGAATTCTTTCACATCTCTCCCACCCCAGTGTTTAATGGTGGGCTGTAAACAAGAGCTGGSAATCAGCTGAAAGCAATAAAAGGAGAGAAGTTTGTTCATGGTGTTCTACACAAAAAGAGT
>NW_026632675.1:0-1012 GCF_030028575.1 Malurus melanocephalus
TTTTCCCCCTCCAGACTCCCCTGGGCACACACAAGCGCGGTTTTTTTCCCTAATTCCCTGATTTTTATCCCATTTTCTCCCCAGACACCCCTGGGCACACACAAACACGGATTTTTTCCCTAATTCCCTGGTTTTTATCCCATTTTCCCCTCCAGACTCCCCTGGGCACACACAAACGCGGGTTTTTTTCCCTAAATCCCTGTTTTTTTTCCCTAATTCCCCATTTTTCTCCCCAGACTCCCCTGGGCACACACAAACGCGTTTTTTTTCCCTAATTCCCTGGTTTTTATCCCATTTTCCCCCCGGACTCCCTTGGAACACACAAACGCGGATTTTTCCCTAAATCCCCATTTTTTCCCCCATTTCCCCCCCCAGACTCCTCTCGGCGCATACAAACGCGGTTTTTTCCCCCATTTTTTTTCCCTAAATCCCTGTTTTTCCCCCAGACACCTCTCGGAGCTCACAAACGTGGTTTTTTTTTCCCTAAATCCCCATTTTTATCCCATTTTTCCCTCCAGACTCCCCTGGGCACACACAAACACGGATTTTTTTCCCTAATTCCCTGTTTTTTATCCCACTTTCTCCCCAGACACCCCTGGGCACACACAAACACGGATTTTTTCCCTAATTCCCTGGTTTTTATCCCATTTTCCCCTCCAGACTCCCCCGGGCACACACAAACACGGATTTTTTCCCTAATTCCCTGGTTTTTATCCCATTTTTTCCCCCAGACTCCCCTGGGCACACACAAACGCGGGGTTTTTTTCCCTAATTCCCCATTTTTTCTCCTAAATCCCTAAATCCAGACACCCCTGGGCACACACAAACGCGGAATTTCCCCCATTAATCCCCATTTTTTCCCCATTTTTTTTCCCTAAATCCCCTTTTTCCCCCTGTTTTTTTTCCCTAAATCCCCGTTTTTTTCCCTAAATCCCCGTTTTTTTCCCTAAATCCCTGTTTTTTTTCCCTAAATCCCCATTTTTTCCCTAATTCCCTGTTTTTTACCCCATTT
>NW_026632676.1:0-1079 GCF_030028575.1 Malurus melanocephalus
GGCCCGGGTCACCAACGGCCCCGGCATCGAATGCCCGTGGAACCCAGGGGGAACTGCGGGAATGGGCCCGGAGCAGCCCCGAATTCGGGGATTTCGGGCCCAGGAGTAGCCCCGGGTTTGGGGATTTGGGGCCCTGGAGCAGCCCCGGGTTTGGGGATTTGGGGCCCGGGAACAGCCCCAGGTTTGGCGATTTTGGGCCCAGGAACAGCCCCGGGTTTGGGGATTTGGGGCCCGGGAGCAGCCTCGGATTCGGCGATTTGGGGCCATGGAGCAGCCCTGGGTTTGGGGATTTGGGGCCATAGAGCAGCCACGGGTTTGGGGATTTGGGGCCCAGGAGCAGCCCCGGGTTTGGGGATTTGGGGCCCGGGAGCAGCCCCGGGTTTGGGGATTTGGGGCCCGGGAGCAGCCACGGGTTTGGGGATTTGGGGCCATGGAGCAGCCCCGGGTTTGGGGATTTGGGGCCCGGGAGCAGCCCCGGGTTTGGGGATTTGGGGCCCGAGAGCAGCCCTGGGTTTTGGGATTTGGGGACAGGAGCAGCCCTGTGTTTGGGGATTTGTGGCTTCACCTGTGGGTGTAAAAATTGAGAAAAGAACCTGGAAAATGTATAAAAGCAAAGGAAAACGAGAGTAAGAAAGGGAGAAGAGGAAAAAGGGAATAAAGTAATTGAAAGGTCGGAATGAAACCAATAAAATAGGGAAAAAACGGGGAAAATGAAACAAAAAGATGAAAAAAACCCTGGGAATAAACAGGGGAGAGGAGAAAAATAAARGAAAACTCACAATGGATCTGGCAGTTCTTTGGGATCGTTAACGGGAAGGGCAAAATTTCTGGGCTCCCCCTGGACAGGCAGGACCGGGTTCTGACCCCGGAGTTCCTTTGGGGCCGCAGGGATGTTCCCATCTGGAATGGGCGATCCCAAATCCTCCCTTATATCCCAGCCAACCCCAAATTCAAATTTTCGATCCCAAGGGAGGAATTTGGGACGTTTCCATGGATTTTCCCCACTCCTGGGTCCCTGTGCAGCTCCTCCCGATCCGCTCCTTTAGGGGGCACCAAGAGCTCGGCAATCGCGTCCCTGG
>NW_026632677.1:0-1086 GCF_030028575.1 Malurus melanocephalus
TTCCGGGAGTGGCGGGAGGCGGCCGAGCTGCTGGAGAGAAACTTCCGGCCCGCCCAGGACGAGGACGTGGAGAAAAGCGCCCCGAGGAGCCTCAGGGAACCCCTGCGCAGACTCAGATACAGAGTGTGGGACGATGAGGACGAGGAGGAGGAAAAACAGGAGGAGGATTAGGAAAAATTGGAAAAAATTGGGAAAAAATTGGAAAAAAAATGGAGAAAATTGGAAAAATCCGCTCCAAAATCCAGTGAAATTTGACTGAAAAATGGAAAGAAGAAGAGGAAGAAATTGGAAAACAAAATGGCGGAAATTGGAAAAAAAATGGCGGAAATTGGAAAATCCGTTCCAAAATATCATGAAATTGGAATGAAAAATGGGGAGAGGAAGAAGAAGAGGAAGAGGAAGAAATTGGAAAACAAAATGGCGGAAATTGCAAAAATCCGCTCCAAAATATCGTTAATTTTGCCCGGAAAGTGGGGAGAGGAAGAGGAAGAAGAAAAATGGGAAGAGGAAGTGGAGTAGAGAGGGAAAATTGGAAAAAAAATGGAAAAAAAAGGCGGAAATTGGAAAAATCTGGTCCCAAATATCATTAAGTTTGACCAAAAAATGGGGAGAGGAAGAGGAAGAGAAATTGGAAAAAAATCGGAAGAAAAATGGCGGAAATTGGAAAAAAAATGGCGGAAATTGGAAAAAAAATGGAGAAAATTGGAAAAATCCGCTCCAAAATCCGGTGAAATTGGACCAAAATATGGGGAGAGGAAGAGGAAGAAATTGGAAAAAATCTGAGAAAATTGGAAAAAAATTGGAAAAAAAAATTGAAAAAGTCAGAAAAAAAAGCAGAGAAAACTGGAAAAATCTGCTCCAAAATCCCATTAAGTTTGACTGAAAAATGGGGACAGTCAGAGTAAGAAATTGGAAAGAAATTGGAAAAAAAAAAATGGCGTAAATTGGAAAAAAATTGGAAAAAATGGAAAAACTGAAAGAAGTGAAAAAAATGGAAAAATCGTCCCAAAATCCATTCATTTTTCGCAAAAAAAAAAAATAAGGGAAAAATATGGAAGAGGAAGAGGATCAATGGGATGAATCCAT
>NW_026632678.1:0-1129 GCF_030028575.1 Malurus melanocephalus
ATGCCTTTTTAACTTTTTACTTACCATATTTTCTCCCAGATGAGAGCACAGAAGGTTTTCTTTAAATGCCATAATCACGAAGAAAACATGTCCTGTTTATTTTTATTACATATAAAAGATATATATATTGGTATAGACTAAAAATACTTTCTTTGGCATACGTTTGTTTCCAAGTAGTTTTTTATATTCTGCATATCTATATGCAGCTCCTGACCTATACTGACAAGACTGGAGGAACACTTCTGACCCAAAAGAAGGTAAATTTGGATTTGTTTAGACAATTTGTTTTTTATTATGACATTGGGGAGACCCTGGCACAGGTTCCCCTCGGGAAGCTGTGACTGCCCCTGGATCCCTGGAATGTCCAAGGCCAGGTTGGATGTGGTTTGGAGCACCCTGGGAGGGAGGAAGATGTCCCTGCCCATGGACAGTTCCTGGTTTTGGAGTAAGATCATCTTTAAAGGTCCTTTCCAACCCAAACCACTCTTAGGTGCTACGATTCCTACAAACATTCTGTGGGTGTATGTACTTACACAAATTCATCTGCTGAATGCATGACCAAATATTTGCAATCATTGCAATAAAAACTAAATCTAGGTTTCATTAGGTATTTCTATAGTTCCTTAGAACAGAATCACATTGTTACTGTCTGCTCAGAGCAGGTAGGGAATCTGATTTTAGTAAATTGAATGTGGGCCTGCTTTCAAATAATACAGTTATTAAAGTCAATATTTCTTTTCTCCGTACATTCAGATAGAAAAAAAAAATCCTAATTCTTAAGGACAACACCAAAGTATAGGAAATACAGAGAAAAAAAAAGCTATCTGGACACATACTGATAGAATGTTTCCAACTCATTTTCATAAAAAAAGATTTTTTGGATCTAATTTATTAAACTGTCTGCTTAGATATTCTCAGAACACCTGAAAAGCATGTGCTGTCTTGTGAAAATTAAAGGAGTCAGTTTAATTCTAAGACAGTTTTTCCTCTACTGTGATGCAATCCTTTGAGGAGTGTGGTATTTCCATCTGATGGCTGCATCAACTCCAGCATCCAAATTACGTCATTGATTGATTTTACCTGTTTTGCAGAAGAAGAATGACCTTCTGAGCTAATCACTATGAGTTTG
>NW_026632679.1:0-1046 GCF_030028575.1 Malurus melanocephalus
GGGAGCTCTGGGTCACCTGGGTGTCCCTGGGGGTGTCCCCGATGTCACCTGGGACACCTGGGCACACCTGGCACCTCCAAATGACAGTCCCTCAATGTCACCTGCACACCTGGGGACACCTGGGGACACCTGGCCACACCTGGAACTCCCAAATCGGGGTCACTCAATGTCCCCCACACACCTGAGTGTCCCCAAAAGGGCGTCCCCAATGTCACCAAACAGCTGGGGACACCTGAGGACAGCTGGGGACAGCTGGGGACACCCAAATTGGGGTCACTTGTGACACCTGGGGACACCTGGGATCCCCAAATCGGGGTCACTCGAGGTCTCTGTGTCACCTGGGTGTCCCCAAGGTCACCTGGGACACCTGGCACCCCCAAATTTGGGGTCACCTGTGTCACCTGGACACACCTGGGATCCCCAAATTATGGTCCCTCAATGTCACCTGCACACCTGGGCACACCTGGGGACACCTGGGGACACCTGGGGACACCTGGGGACACCTGGGACACCCAAATCGGGGTCTCTCAATGTCCCCACACACCTGAGTGTCCCCAAAACGGTGTCCCCAATGTCACCTGCACACCTGGGGACACCTGGGATACACCTGGGTACACCTGGGGACACCAGGAACACCCAAATTGGGGTCACTTGTGACACCTGGGCACACCTGGGACACCCAAATCGGGGTCACTCGAGGTCTCAGCGTCACCTGGGTGTCCCCAAGGTCACCTGGGACACCTGAGACCCCCAAATTTGGGGACACCTGCACACCTGGGGACACCTGGGATCCCCAAATTATGGTCCCTCAATGTCACCTGCACACCTGGGGACATGTGGGACACGCCTGGGGACACCTGGGGACAGCTGGTACAGCTGGGGACATCTGGGGACACCTGGGACACACAAATTTGGGGACACCTGTGTCACCTGTGACACCTGGGATACACAAATCGGGGTCCCAGGGAGCTCTGGGTCACCTGGGTGTCCCTGGGAGTGTCCCCAATGTCACCTGGGACACCTGGGCACACCTGGCACCCCCAAAT
>NW_026632680.1:0-1016 GCF_030028575.1 Malurus melanocephalus
CTATGGGATGTGGTCGCTATGGGATGTGGTTGCCATGGGATGTGGTTGCTATGGGATGCAGTTGCCATGGGGATGTGGTTGCCATGGGATATGGTCGCTATGGGATGTGGTTGCCATGGGGATGTGGTTGCCATGGGATATGGTCGTTATGGGATGTAGTTGCCATGGGGATGTGGTTGCCATGGGGAGGTTGATTCAATGGGGAAGAGGTTGCCATGGAGTCGGCGGCCATGGGATGTGGTTGCCATGGGGACAGGTTGCTATGGGGATGGGGTTGCCATTGGAGATGGTTGCCATGGGATGTGGTTTCCATAGGGACGGGTTGCCATGGGGATTGGGTTGCCACGGGCAATGGCTGCCATGGGATGTGGTTGCCACGGGCAACAGTTACCATGGGGATTAGGTTGCCATGGGATGTGGTTGCCATGGGCAACAGTTGCCAGGGCATTGGGTTGCCATGAGGTCGAGGTTGCCAGGGGAATGTGGTTGCCATGGGCAACAGTTGCCACGGGGATTGGGTTGCCATGGGCAATGGTTGCCATGGGGATTGTGTTGCCATGGGATGTTGTTGCCATGGGGATTGGGTTGCCATGGGGATTAAGTTGCCATGGGATGTGGTTGCCACGGACAACGGTTGCCATGGGGACGGCAGATTCTCCCCCAGCCCATCTCTCCTCACCCCCTTTTCCCACGGTGGCCCCGGGGTTGTCACCCCAGGTTGGGGGGGGGGTCTGCCGTGCCCCGGGAGGGGTCGGGGGTCCCGGTGAGGGGCGGGGGGCGCGGCCGAGCCCCCCCGCGCGGGCAGGGTTAAAGCCGCGGGTGCTGCCGGGAGATTCCCGCAGCCGTTAATCCCCCCCGGATCATCCCCCCTCCCCCCCCGCGGCCTCAATCCCGGGGACATCGGGGACCCTCGAGCGGTGACAGAGGGGAGGAGGGGTCAGGGGGGGCTCTCAGCCCATCCCCCTCCCCAATTCCAGCGGTTCTGCCACCCCAAATCTCAGCCCCCTCCCCAAATT
>NW_026632681.1:0-1084 GCF_030028575.1 Malurus melanocephalus
TGATTATGGAATCCGTTCTGTGCACCTCTTCCTACCTCCACAGGGTAAGGTATAAAATTCCTGACTGGAGGGATATGCTAAGTCGGTAGGAACAGTTTGAGTTTYATTACAYCTTTGATTCCCCTGAGGCAACCAGACTATTTTACAGACTATTTTAACCAGACTATTTTTGGGGGTATTTTGTAGAACTAACACTTGATATGTTGAGCCAGTGCYGAAGGAGAACACTGGACTAAGAATCACAAATGGAAGGGAAGGGAGCCACTGACCCATCTCTTGAACTCCTCCATGAAAAATTAACTCCATGAACTTTGCTTTGATCCTGATTTGCATCTCATCTTTCCTATGATTTTAAGACCCAAGGGGTGGGCAACACCCTGATCTACACAGACTGGTGACAACACAAGCAAAATGGACTGGCCCCATCTACCACAAATGCTCTGGATTTAGTATTTTATTTATAAATAAAATAATATATATATTTATATAATATTATATATATTAAATATATATATTATTTATATATTTATAGTATTTTATTTTGTAATTTTTTTTATTCGTCTGTTATTTCTTGTCTGCTTAAAAAATAATTCATTTTATAAATACCTGATCTGCCATCCCTAGAACCTGTGGGCCAGAGTCATCTCTTAAATTTAAGCTTTTACCAACAATCTGAGGCTGTGGTGGGGTTTGCCCGAAGCCTCCACTGCTCCCGTGACAACCCAGAGCCTGAGGATGCTCTGGGGCTCACAATTCACAGCCTCAGTCAGCCTTGCACGGGAAAGCCAAGTGGGTTTTCCTTTTCCAAGAGAGGAAAAGACACAGCAGGAAGGGCTGTCCCAGCTGACCCACTCCCCTGGGCATCCCTGAACAGGATAATCCATCGTGTCTGGCTCTGTTTTTGCAAAACACTGCAGATTCTGAGCTTCGGGGATTTAAAAGCTCCATTTACGTCAGCAAAAAAAGAGGGAGTGTGGAGAGCAGGAAAAATACACAACTACACCATTTGTCCTCCTCCATGGGTCACCAGTGGGGCATGATCCCTAATTTCAGACTGATCTTGAGATCTTCAAGGAAAATAACT
>NW_026632682.1:0-1107 GCF_030028575.1 Malurus melanocephalus
ACCTGGGCTTCCACTTGCTTTTAGGGCCCTAAATCCACTGGGATCCCTGGATTTATTTACATTTATATAGAAAGTTTTCCTTGATTTTCCCTTGATTTTTTTCTTGATGTTTCCTTCATTTTTTCCTGATATTCCTTGACTTTCTTTGATCCACACCTGGGCTTCAACCTCCCTTTGGGGCCCTAAATCCCGTGGGACCCCTGGATTTATTTCTATTTATGGGACTATTCATACCTGGGCTTCCACCTCCTTTTGGGGCCCTAAACCCACTGGGATTGCTGGATTTATTCCTATTTATAGATAAATATTTTTTCTTGATTTTCCTTGACTTTCCTTTGATTTTTCCTTGATTTTCCTTGATCCACACCTGGGCTTCCACCTCCTTTTGGGGCCCTAAATCCAGGGGGATCCCTGGATTTATTTCTATTTATAGATGAATTTTTTCCTTGATTTTCCTTGATTTTCCTTGATCCACACATGGGCTTCCACCTGCTTTTGGGGTCCTAAATCCACTGGGATTCCTGGATTTATTTACATTTATATAGAAAGTTTTCCTTGATTTTCCCTTGATTTTTTTCTTGATGTTTCCTTGATTTTTTTTTTTCCTTGATATTTCTTTCATTTTTCCTGATATTCCTTGATTTTCTTTGATCCACATCTGGGCTTCAGCCTCCCTTCGGGGCCTTAAATCCACTGGGATCTCTGGATTATGGGAATATTCACACCTGAGTTTCCACCTCCTTTTTCCACTGGGATCCCTGGATTTATTTCTATTTATGGGAATATTCACACGTGAGCTTTCACCAGCTTTTGGGGCCCTAAATCCACTGGGATCCCTGGATTTATTCCTATTTATAGATAAATATTTTTCCTTGATTTTCCTTGACTTTCCTTTGATTTTTTCCTTGACTTTCCTTGATCCACACCTGGGCTTCTGCTTCTTTTGGGGCCCTAAACCCACTGGGATCGCTGGATTTATACCTATCTATGACAATATCCACACCTGAGCTTCCACCTGCTTTTGGGGCCCTAAATCCCGTGGGATCCCTGGATTTACTCCTATTTATGGATAAATATTTTTCCTTGATTTTCCTTGATTTCCCTTGA
>NW_026632683.1:0-1036 GCF_030028575.1 Malurus melanocephalus
AACAGCAATTAATGGAATACAACAAATGCTTGGTGTCTGGCTTTTGATCAACTTGAAAGGCAATTTGTTATTCCTGAGTATATGGAATTGCCTACAGCACAGTTTGGGGATGTTCCCAAAAGTGTGCTGCTCCTCTGAATAATGCTGTCCGGGAAGGACTGGGTCACATATCTTTTATCTCATGCAAATATACAAAATTTGGTCCCTTGGTCATGAACTTGCTGATTTTGTGGTGCACTATGTGATTTCTCACACTAACCTGCTGGATTGAGGATGTCTTTTGGGTAAGTGATCAAACTAGAGATTCCCTACCACCTGCTCTCTGCTTCAGGGCTGCTATTTGACTGTAAAATCTACCACTTTTTTTAATTGTTTTTTTTTTTTTTATTTGTGTGAGTCTTTCAGCTGAAATTTTCCTGTGGACTGTGCTGATACCAGGTAAGATCTCCCTGCAGTGTAGGAAAAACATTTTTAACTCTCTTTGATTTGCACACAGCTGTGCCACTGCCTTCACCTTTTCATCTCAGATGCTTAGACAATTCTTGCTCCAACACCTGTGATAGCAGTATCCCTTGAGGTGATGCAGGTATGATGGGCATGCAGCACTCAAACTGTCCCTGATCTTCTGGAAACCAACTGCTCATCCTGAATCTATCCTTTCCTATTTATTTATGTACTGTACTTGTGACAAAAGGTGTTCCTGCTAATGTTTTAGGTTACTTGGTCTAACCACAGCACCATGAATAGTAAAAGCTGAAGAAATAAATGTATATTTTTCTGGTCAATTTACCAAGAGTCTGTATTTGGATTTGATTCCTGATGTGAGAAATCCCTGGCAAACAAGTAAAAAGTCATTGAWTTTAGCATTTATTTCTCTAATATGGGAATGGGAAAGAGAATCTTTATAATTTTCTTCCTTCTTACAGGTGTGGCCTTAACCTAGTATGGAAACACCTAGACTCCAAGATTTATTCTTAAATCACTAAAAATATTTGCATAGGAGGTAGAGTCTCATCACACAAAGTGAATCTTACTG
>NW_026632684.1:0-1015 GCF_030028575.1 Malurus melanocephalus
AAAACCCAAAATATTTTAGCTCAGTTAGAAGAACAGTGCAAAGTGACCCAGCCTGTGGTGTGGGGGACAGAACCAAATGATCTTTAAGGCCACTTCCAACCCAAATAATTGTGTGATTCCTGATTCTGTGATAAAATAGGTATGATCTACAAAATCCTTTAGCAAAACATGTAATGAAGGAAGGGATGAGGCTGTTTGGTTTTGGTGGGATTTCCCTCCTAACCCTTTTAAAGAGAGCAGGAGGTAAGGCATGTGTAAAGCTCAAAGAGCACAAAAATGAAGCTCTTCCAGCTCTTTTTGTAGGGGAATTTTGGATTTTCCTCAATACAGGCACAGTGGCTGGCAGAAGATGCAGCGGATTGAGGCATTACCTTCCCAGAACATAAATTATCCTTCCCACAGGAAAGGAGACAAGAAGTAAAAATTAACTTAAAAAATTCATCACTGTAATAATTAAGGACTTTCAGGACCTACTTTGGGATGAGGGTGGGATGCCAGTAGCACCCAATGCTGACATTGCCATAGCAACCACTTGTTGCTGGACATAGAAATAAAAATGCTCTGTCACCCTGAGACTTCAGAATCAATAATTGCCAGGGTAAAAGGAGAGTTTGTTTTCCCATATCATATCATATCATGCGATTTGCTAATCAAACCCACACCATTAAGGCCTGTGCTCACAAAGGAAGGGTTTGTTTTTTTTTTCACATGGGACAGCTTGGGACCTGTGCATCACTTAAATCCCATTTTAACCTGGTGTGGGGCAGTCGGGGGTGTAGGGCCCACATATTTGCTTTTGTGCAGTAGAAATATCTTTACTTTTTTATCATATTATATATATAAATATATTTATATATAAATATTTATATTATTATTTATATATTTTCTATTATCTCTTTTAATATATTATTTATTTTTATTATTACTGTATTATTATGAAGTATTATTATTAATAGTTTTTTCTATTCATGGGCGAGATGATATTTTTATTGACACATCACTGTCCTGATTTAAT